>NC_036841.1:11474547-11524115 GCF_002910315.2 Salvelinus sp. IW2-2015 | reverse complement strand
TATCAATCATTTTTGCTGTTTAGAAAGTCTGTTCTGATCATACCTCTCTCTCTCTCTCTCTCTCTCTCTCTCTCTCTCTCTCTCTCTCTCTCTCTCTCTCTCTCTCTCTCTGCTCTCTCTATCCTTTCTCTCTCTCCCCTTTAGGAATCTCCCTCCTCCTGGCTGGACAGTGCTATACCACACCTCTCTGAGATCATCCTCCTGGAAGACATCCCCTCCATCCAAATGGAGGTGGGGGTCCTGGTGAGGGAGTTCCCAGACATTCGGTAAGGAGCACGGGAGGCAGCGATCATCTATGCAGAATGATAGCCATAGTTTCAGGACTTCCATCGAGCCACATGAGCGTCAACATTTCCTAAAGCTTAGGTGGACTGAYACACCCCAAAAGCAAACATGGCTACTGTTCTGCGTTGATTATGGATGGCAAATGGGGGATTTTTTAAAAGCAAACAAGAGCTGAGTCGTTTCCTTATTTTTATGGGGAGCTGTTTGACCGTCGCTGGCACACATTAAAGGGTGTGGGGGGGGGTCTTGTCCGTTTGTCTGTCTCGGGTCCTGGGGACGAAAACAAAGCAAAAACACGGACTTCCTGCCCAGTCGTGACATGGTAGCTGTGTAGCATAACCTGGCGTGGGCAGGTTATGTGTCCCGTAGGAACACACAGGCGTGAGGAGGCAGTCCTCAATGGAATCTTTTCTCTAAATTAAGATTTGTCTCCATCCTTAACTCATAACAGACTCGCATGTATTGTTTGGAATCTTGACTTGGATCAGGAGAATGCTAACCGTTGACAGAAACTATACTTGACATATTGCATCAAGTATGACAAATCCCTCTGTAAAGTACACACCTGATGCTTGCAACTGTGCAGGGAATTGACCCTTCAGGGCCTCGTACTATCCTATACACTATGTAGAATAATACCCTAGTTGGTTTTATGACATCATTTGCTCCAAATACCAATTGCAATCAATCAACTGGTTGCATGTGACTGCTAGTTAATCCTCCGTAGTAGCTAACAGAAAAATAAGGTTTCCCGGAAGCCAAGCAGCCCACCACTTTATCTACMMWTTCTTTTTGGTGATAATCACTGGTRGTGGTGGGAAGTGAGTTTGGGCTCCATCATCAAAATCAAATCAATGTTATTGGTCACATACACATATTTTGCAGATGCTATCGCGGGTGTAGCAGAATGCTTATGTTCCCAGCTTCAACAGTGCAGTAATACCTAACAATACAAACAGCGCACGCAAATCACCTTTTTTTAATGAAAGGAATTCATAAATATTAGAACGAGCAGTGTCAGAGTCCGGAATATAAATATATATGTATATGATAGTGRTTGTAGACATTATGGACAGTATATGAATAGAAGAGGTGTGTACAGCAGTAGTTATATAGGATGAGCCTTGACTAGAATACAGTATATACATATGAAGTGGGTAAAACGGTATGAAAATACTATTAAAGTGATCAGTGTTCAAAGACTATGTACATAGGGCAGCAGTCTCTAACATGCAGGGTTGAGTACCGGGTGGTAGCCGGCTAGTAACAGTGACTAAAGTTCAGGGCAGGGTACTGGGTAGAGGCCGGCTAGTGGTGACTATTTAACAGTCTGCTGGCCTGGAGATAGAAGCTGTTTTTCTGTCTCTCGGTCCCAGCTTTGAATCACCTGTAATGTCTCCGCTTTCTAGATGGTAGCGGGGTTGAACAGGCCGTGAATCGGGTGGCTGAGGTCCTTGTTGATATTCTTGGCCTACCTGTGACACCTGGTGCTGTAGATGTCCTGGAAGGCAGGCAGTGTGCCCCCGGTGATGAGTTGGGCTGACCATGCCACCCTCTGGAGAGCCCTGTGGTTGCGGACGGTGTCCACAATTAGCTCCTTTGTTTTGTTGACATTGAGGGAAAGATTATTTTCCTGGCATCATACCGCCAGGGCCCTCATCTCCTCCCTGTAGGCTGTTTCGTCGTTGTTGGCAATCAGGCTCACCACTTTTGTGTTGTCTGCAAACTTGACGGTTGACTTGGAGACGTGCATGTCCATGCAGTCATGGATGAATAGGGAGTACAGGAAGGGCTGAGCACTCACCCTTGTGGGGCCTGTGTTGAGGATCGGCGTAGCGGAGGTGTTGTTGCATACTTCACCACCTGGGGGCGGCCCGTCAGGAAGTCCAGGATCCAGTTGCACGGGTGGGGTTCAGACCCAGGGCCCTGAGCTTATTGTTGAGCTTAGAGGGCACTATGGTGTTGAAGGCTGAGCTGTAGTTAATGAACAGCATTCTTACATAGGTGTTCCTTTTGTCCAGATGGGATAGGGCAGTGTTTAATACAATGGCGATTGCGTCATCCATGGATCTGTTGTGGCGGTATGCAAATGGTGTGGGTCTAGGGTGTCAGGTAAGGTGAGTTACTAACGTCCCAGGCTAGGCTGCTGATAGTGTTTATGGCAGCCTCGTGCTGCTGCTCAGCAGAGAGGAAGTTGCTTCAGAGCCGCTCGTACTTGCCCGCAGGGAGATTTCCAGAGGCCAAGGTGTCGAATCGAAGGCCAGTCAGGCACCCTCGAACAGGGACAGATGTTTTACTAATTGTTGTTGTGTGTGTTTGTATGTAAGGGTGTGACAGAACCATTTGGGAATGTTCTCTAACTAACTGTATTTTGCTAACTATTTTGTCTAACTTTCCATGTTCCTTAGTGACTTGCCTCAGAGCTGACTGCCTTCTCAATATGTTGATGATTCTCTTTATTCCTACCCATATTCCTACCCATATCATGTCCTTGTGACTCTGCCATTGCAGTGATGCAACATACACTCTTTTTTCAAATCAACTCAATCAAGGRTTTATGTGCTAGATGTGGCCTTTATGACATCTTTATTGCATGTTGATTTGTATTAGTATGAACTAGACTAAGCCCTCTTTCTCCTCCTCTGTTTGCAGGAAGAAACATGTGTCGGCCATCTTGAACATCCGTGGGATGACTCGGCAGACGGAGCGCCAGGAGATCCTGAACATCGTGAAGGACATTGAGAACAGTGACACCCTGACGCGGCTGTCCCGCGACCGCGCCCTCTTCTCCGAGGTGCCCGTCACATCCGAGGTGCACTGCCTGAACTTGGGCCTGAGCCGCATCGCCCTCACCGCCTCCTCCTGCTTCTCCAGCCTGAGACGGCGGCGTACCAAGAGYGSCCCGGTCAGAGAGGCGTACGACGACATGCTCTAACGGCCCRAACRGCTCTGGAAACATTCTGATGACTCAAGCAGACAGACAGCAGTTCAACAGCAAGTCACAATGGAGCTTGTTGTCAAGTTCTGCACATGGTAGCAATACCAGGGGCGGACAGCATAACACATTGAGGAAGTGGAACAACACATGGAAAGAATAGCCATGTTGTGACCTTTCACCTTTCACAGCCACCTTGATAAAGAAAGTGTGATGACTGTTTCCCTTGTGAGCGATATGCCTAGTCCTTGCAAGACTGGGAAAGAGCTTTCATAAGTGCAACCATACAGAGGAAAATATAAAAATACCCATTTAAGAGGACTTTTGGACTTGAATCCCTGTGYGTTGTTGGCATTGACTCCTTTTGACAAAGGGCAGTGGAAAGAGACACAAGCAACCTATTGGAGAAGATTCTGAATACTGCACCTAGGTGACTATGAGGGTTAGATAGGAACTATGGTTTAAATCAGTTCCACTGATCAAGAGCACTGTTTGGAATAAATCAAAATGTCACATACAATCCCATAACGTGCTGACATTGATATGGGTAAGGTTGGAGTCTGTTTTGTAGTTGCACATGATAAAAGCTCGATCTAAGGTACTACACCATTTTTATTATCTGTCATCTCTGTGGTGACTGTCATTGTATTTAAAATAATGATTCATAGTTTATTTTCATTRTGTGATATACAATATATGGGMTAATGTWTGTTGAGCAACTCAAGAGAWGATTGAAGCCTGTGTGAGTGGATGAAATCATAACTGTCTATTTATGTACCAAGCAATGAACTTATTTATTTTAGTGTGGTTTGAGTGTCTTGTAATCAATGTCGAACTGTAAATCCCAGTCAAATTAATGTATGATCATTCCAAGCTTGTGTTTTCTCCGGGTTTTGTCAAATGCTGAGACCCTGACTAAAATAATCCGACAGCCATCATTGAAGATTAAGATAAAGATTATTTTCAGCTGTGTACTTTTACCTATGTAAATTAAACAATGAATAATTACTATTCTTCATGATTGTTGACAACATAAATATTCTAATCCTCAGATAATTAGATTGATACTTGCACCTTTAAAAAAAAATGTTATATCAGCCTTATTTTTTATTTTTTTAAATCAACAAGCAGACATTTTGGACTGAGACTTCTCCAACTGTTCTTTGGTCACACACTGATTTAAAACGTTTKATCTGTTCACCTGATGTTCCATAATTGAACAGCTGGATGTAATAATCTATCTGCTTTGAAATCGTACATAAATCATCTAATTAAATGAGAATAAATGACCATTAACGATGGGATATTGATGGGACCTCGCTCCCAAATCATCTCTGTGTTTTGAAGGACCTGTTGTTAACTTTCCTTTAATAAATTGATGAGAGAGGGTTAAACCAATCATGTAACGTTTTCCTTGACAGAGCTGAGCTGACAACTCCTGGGTAACCAACCTGAATGGAAAACAAGGTTCACAAACAGATRTTACCTTGCGCTGTCTGGATGGAGTAATCTGGCATGGCTGTTTTCTGGCCCCAGCTACAGGGTCACAAAGCTACAGCACAACTGTTGTGTGTAGGTCTACATCTATTTGTCTTTTACAATGCTATTTCTTTCTGTTTTGTTTTCCACCCATCCACCCAATGCYTCTTGGCAAAGAGTCCCTCTCTCATTACTCAGGGATGTTAGAGAGACGAAACTCAAGCTTGGTTTCTGAAGGAAAACAGCAGGGRGGGTGCATGGGGGTAGGTTGTGTATTTGGGCAATGTGGAAAAAGTGGTTAGTCAGTTCAGGAGTATAGGACTTCAAATAATGCATTTAAGAGAAGCTTATTTTTCTTCAAACAGAGTTTTGCTGTTGTCCAACTAGATTGAAAACMAATATGTTTAGTTGAGCCAAATTTACACCACTCAGTGGGAAGAAACTTCRTGTAGTCGTTTTTTCCCAATAATCTTTTCTTTTACACTTTCATGTAAGATAAGAACAGTAATTTACCACAACAACAAAAACAACAACAACCCTAAGAGTCCGCAGTGTCTGAGAAATMAAGGCTATTCCATGCGAGAAATTGCCAAGAAACTGAAGATCTCGTACAATGCTGTGTACTACTCCCTTCACAGAACAACGCAAACTGTCTCTAACCAGAATAGAAAGAGGAGTGGGAGGCCCCGGTGCAGAACTGAGCAAGATTACAAGTACATTAGAGTGTCTAGTTTGAGAAACAGACGCCTCACAAGTTCTCAACTGGCAGCTTCATTAAGTAGTACCCACAAAACACCAGTCTCAATGTCAACAGTGAAGAGGCGACTCTGGGATGCTGGCCTTCTATCTTCAGTTTCTTGGCAATTTCTCGCATGGAATAGCCTTCATTTCTCAGAACAAGAATAGACTGACGGGTTTCAGAAGAAAGTTATTTGTTTCTGGCCATTTTGAGCCTGTAATCGAACCCACAAATGCTGATGCTCCAGATACTCAACTAGTCTAAAGAAGGCCAGTTTTATTGCTTCTTTAATCAGAACAACAGTTTTCAGCTGTGCTAACATAATTGCAAAAGGGTTTTCTAATGATCAATTAGCCTTTTAAAATGATAAACAGGGATTAGCTAACACAACGTGCCATTGGAACACAGGAGTGATGGTTGCTGATAATGGGCCTCTGTACGCCTATGTAGATATTCCATAAAAATGTACAACATTAACAACGTCTACACTGTATTTCTGATCAATTTGATGTTATTTAATGGACAAAAAATGTTGCTTTTCTTTCAAAAACAAGGACGTTTCTAAATGACCCCAAACCTTTGAACGGTAGTGTATACAGTTGAAGTCGAGAGTTTACATATACCTTAGCCAAATACATTTAAACGCAGTTTTTCACAATTACTGACATTAATCGAGTAAAAATTCCCTGTCTTAGGTCAGTTAGGATCACCACTTTATTTTAAGAATGTGAAATGTCAGAATAATAGTAGAGAGAATGATTTATTTCACATTCCCAGTGGGTCAGAAGTTTACATACACTCAATTAGATTTGGTAGCATTGCCTTTAAATTGGTTAACTTGGGTCAAAGTTTCAGGTAGCTTTCCACAAGCTTCCCACAATAAGTTGGGTTAATTTTGGCTCATTCCTCCTGACAGAGCTGGAGTACTGAGTCAGGTTTGTAGGTTTCCTTGCTCGATAAAGCTTTTTCAGTTCTGCCCACATATTTTCTATAGGATTGATGTCAGGGCTTTGTGATGGCCACTCCAATACCTTGACTTTGTTGTCCTTAAGCCATTTTGCCACAACTTTGGAAGTATGCTTGGGGTCATTGTCCATTTGGAAGACCCATTTGCGACCAAGCTTTAACATCCTGACTGATGTCTTGAGATGTTGCTTCAATATATCCACACAATTTTCCTGCCTCATGATGCCATCTATTTTGTGAAGTGCACCAGTCCCTCCTGCAGCAAAGCACCCACACAACATGATGCTGCCACCCCCGTGCTTCACAGTTGGGATGGTGTTCTTCGGCTTGCAAGCACCCCTTTTTCCTCCAAACATAACGATGATTATGGCCAAACAGTTTTATTTTTGTTTCATCAGACCAGAGGACATTTCTCCAAAAAGTAACATCTTTGTCCCCATGTGCAGTTGCAAACCGTAGTCTGGCTTTTTATGGCAGTTTTGGAACAGTGGCTTCTTCCTTGCTGAGCGGCCTTTCAGGTATGTCGATATAGGACTCGTTTTACTGTGGAAATATATACTTTTGTACCTGTTTCCTGCAGCATCTTCACAGGGTCCTTTGCTGATGTTTTGGGATTGATTTGCACTTCGCACCAAAGTACGTTCATTCTCTAGGAGACAGAACGCGTCTCCTTCCTAAGCGGCATGACGGCTGCGTGGTCCCATGGTGTTGATACTTGCGTACTATTGTTTGTACAGATGAACGTGGTACCTTCAGGCATTTGGAAATTGCTCCCAAGGATGAACCAGACTTGTGGAGGTTGACAATTTTTTTTCTGAGGTCTTGGCTGATTTTCTTTGATTTTCCCATGATGTCAAGCAAAGAGGCACTGAGTTTGAAGGTAGGCCTTGAAATACATTCACAGGTAAACCTCCAATTGACTAAAATTATGTCAATTAGCCGATCAGAAGCTTCTAATCCATGACATCATTTTCTGGAATTTTCCAAGCTGTTTAAAGGCACAGTAAACTTAGTGTATATACATTTCTGACCCACTGGAATTGTATACCGTGAAATATAAGATGAAATAATCTGTCTGTAAACAATTGTTGGAAAAATTACTTGTGTTATGTGTAACAGTTATAACTTTAGTACGTCCCCTCGCCCCGACACCGGGCGCAACCAGGGACCCTCTGCACACATCAACAACTGACCACCACGAAGCATCGTTACCCATCGCTCCACAAAAGCCGCGGCCATTGCAGAGCAAGGGGAAACCCTACTTCAGGTCTCAGAGCAAGTGACGTAACGATTGATGCTATCTAGCGCGTACCCGCTAACTAGCTAGCCATTTCACATCCGTTACACTCACCCCCCCCTTTCAACCTCTCCTTTTTCGCAGCAACCAGTGATCCGGGTCAACAGCATCAATGTAACGTATAACTTTACACCGTCCCCTCGCCCGACACGGCGCGCGAACCAGGACCCTCTGCACACATCAACAACTGACACCCACGAAGCATCGTTACCCCATCGCTCCACAAAAGCCGCGGCCATTGCAGAGCAAGGGGAAACCCTACTTCAGCGTCTCAGAGCAAGTGACGTAACCGATTGAAATGCTATTAGCGCGTACCCGCTAAACTAGCCGCATTTCACACCGTTACATATGCACAAAGTAGATGTCCTAACCGAGTTTGCAGAACTATAGTTTGTTAACAAGAAATGTGTGGAGTGGTTGATGAATGAGTTTTAATGACTCCAACCTAAGTGTATGTAAACTTCCGACTTCAAATGTATGTCTCATTATTCTATCTGTGGTTAGAYTTAGTGGAAGAGTTAGCTAACATACTAAGTAGTTGCAAAGTAACTAAAAAGTAGTAAGTATTTGAAAGTTGCTAATTAGCTAAAATTGTCTGTGATGATATTTGAACATGCAACCTTTGGGTTGCTAGGCATTCACATTATACATTTATTACATTTTTTTATTTAACCTTTATTTAACTAGGCAAGTCAGTTAAGAACACGTTCTTATTTACAATGATGGCCTAGGAACAGTGGGTTAACTGCCTTGTTCAGGGGCAGAARGACAGATTTTTGCCTTGTCAGCTCGGGGATTCAATCTAGAAACCTTTCGGTTACAGYTCCAACGCTCTAAGCTACCTGACACCCCGACCAACCACCCTCCTTTCATTTCTGCCTTAAGTAAACTTTTGTCTTATGTAACCATAACAAAAGTAACATACTATATGAAAAGTAACATACTAATTTGAGTGTCACGGATTTACGTTTACTATGTTACGTCCCTATCCATATCGACGGGACTGCAGGGGAGAAGGTGGGAAGCTTCAAGTTCCTCTGCGTACACATCACTGACAAACTGAAATGGTCCKCCCACACAGGCAGTGTGGTGAAGAAGGCTCAAKAGAGCCTTTTCAACCTCAGGAGGCTAAAGAAATGTGGCTTGCCAACTGAAACCCTCACAAACGTTTACAAATGCACAATTGAGAGCATCCTGTCGGGCTGTATCACTGCCTGGTACAGAAACTGCACCACCTGCAACCGKAGGGCTCTCCAGAGGGTGGTGAGGTCTGCCCAACACATCACCGGGGGCAAACTACATGCCCTCCTTGACACCTACAGCACCCGATGTCACAGGAAGGCCCAAAAAATGATCAAGGACAACAACCATCCGAGCCAATGCCTGTTCACCCCACTATCATCCAGAAGGCGAGGTCAGTGCAGTCCCATCAAAGCTGGGACCGAGAGACTGAAAAACAGTTTCTATCTCTAGGCCATCAGACTTAAATAGCCATCACTAGCACCTTAGTGCCATCACTAGCACGCTGCACCTATATAAATAGGCTTAACATCACTGGCCACTTTAATAATGGAACACTAGTTACTTTAATAATGTTTACATATTTTGCATTACTCGTCTCATATATAGATACTGTATTATATTATATTCTACTGTATTTAAGTAAATGCCACTCCGACATTGCTTGTCCAAATATTTATATGTTCTTAATTCCATTCATTTACTTTAGATGTGTGTGTATTGTGGGTATTGTAGTGAACTTGTTAGATTTTATTTGTTAGATTTTACTGCCCTCTCGGAGCTAGAAACGAAATAATTTCGCTAAACCCGCAATAACATCTGCTAAACATGTGTATGTGACCAATAACATTTGTTTGGTTTGATTTAGTATGAGACCAGGCTGGGATGTTCAGTAGAGAGGGCGCCAGCACAGTGACAGTAGTTTCCCAGCGGGGACAGCACCTCTTCAAATTGAACCAAAACAACAAGCTTCTCTACCAGGAGAGGACGCTGCAGGACATGGTAATAAAGTGACGTACAGTCATTGGAATTTCAGTGACACTTGTCACGTACAAGTGGATGTACTCGGTTTTGCCCACCACTCCTTCAGTCAATGTCATCAAACTGAATTCATAATTAGTATTTGTATGCAACAGCAAAAGGGGCAGGAAGTATATCCCTGAAAACGTTTTAGCAGAGATATCGATGTGCAACATATCATATCATTTCAAACCTTTCGCATCATTACCAGTCATGTCAGCTATAGTAGCATTACATATGATTGTAAATGGGTTATTATTACAAATTATTGTATTGTATACTATACAAAGCTGCGCAWGCAAGATATCGGGAAAATATGCAGACGTTTCATAAAGCTACGTCATTTCCGGGATGATAGAGGGGCAATGACAGCTTGATCAACAACAAGACATTTACACAGAACAGATCAATAAAGGTGAGTTTGGAAATGCGAAAATATGAAATGTAAATATATTACTTTAGATTATATCTAGCTAATGCAATCGTATTAGGACAATAGTAGTTGCGTCATGTTGATGCATTGTCTTTGCATGGGTCGTTCAATGATGCTGACTGTGGAGTCTGGACCAGTCCCTGACCGTTCGTAGAAGAGCATATGCAATGTACAGTAACGTTTTAGATAGCAAATCTAGCTAGCCAATCGTACTGGTGTAATCGTAATACATTGCAAGCTAGCAAACCACTGATCCTGCAGATAACTAGCAGCTYAAAGCTACAGTCAAATTGTACAGAATGTTTACGTCTAATATTTATYAAATCACGTTGTAATCAGCCTCGACGTTTATCCTATAAAATACGTTTCAAGCTTGACATATTTATTTTTCTAACGTTCCCTGTTTTTATTTTTTTGTGTTTTTTTTCATGCTCGATTTGATCTGCACGTAATTGTCCCTGATATGATTGCCATCTTTTTAGCAACGTTAGTTCTCTGCAGTAAATTACTCATTATGTACATTTGCTGTACTGTAGCACTAGCTAGTATATCAACTACTTCATTTGAGCAATATCTGAGCTGTAAATTAGCTAGATAGCTGTGACAAGGATTTGGCATGGATTGCACAAACAATGTTTGGCTTGACAATGACAGAAATGTAATTGGCAATAGCACAAAGATATATGAACCAGGCTAATTATTCTCATAATCTCATGACCATATTTAAACCTCTGGAAAAAAGATATGTAATTTGGTCCTTTTATTTCTTCTATTCTGAAGTTAACATCAGTTTATGTGTCTCTTGATGTTCATCAGAGCCAAGCTATTCACAAAACATAATACAACGTCAGGGACATAACTTAGCCAGGGTTCCCCAACTTGGGGCCCACGGGTGATTTTTATTTGGCCCCCCAAGTTTTCTGAGCAAAATGTCCAAAAATGTTTTAAATGTTGGACATAAAAGACTGAAAACACCAGATTATCAGTGCCAAGTGATTTTAATTTTGGAAATCTGTTCCAAAGTATTCTCACGCATAATAGAGAGATATAGTATAAGTGATCYTATAAAAATGTAAGCAAGGTTTGAAATGATTATGTTTTAGTCAAATATTATATCTGTTTGGGTTCTTGTGGTCAATTTYCGGTCTACAAATGATTTGTAATGATGTTCCGGTCCCCTGACCATCCGCTCAAGAAAAAATCATTCCACGGCTGAATCTAGTTGATGATCCCTAGTCAAACTAATATAATGAGTAGGCCTAGGCCTATTTACAATCTAAATTKATTTCCATGCTGATATTTATTTGACCTGCCCCTCAAAGTTATGCTTTAACAAGTCAACAATACATATATATTTATGTAGATTTCTTTAATGTCATTTGAATATCATGCATAACTGCATATGGTTTGTTTTGATTCCAGTGTCTACTCACACGTGGTGTCTGCGTGTCCCTCCTGTTCACCTAGCAGCCCCTCACTGGAGAGAAGTCTGAAGGAGGAGGGCTCAGTCTCTCTTCCCCTGCCCAGCCAGCCACTATGGAGTAAGCATTGAGAATTCTAGAGATATTATCTTTATAAATGTCCCATTATGGCGTCTGTGAGCGCACAGACAGCGCCATCACAGATAGAACAAAAAGCCAGATGTTTCATCATATGTATAAATCAAGTATGGTGAGGAGAGGAGAGGAAGGCCAGTGGCCGGCAGTGGGAGAATATGGAGCGAGATGGAACTGGGCCGACATTCTGCAGATTTTTCTCATCGATGAAAAGCCCGATCACAATACAGTTTTCTGTTCCCAAAACTACAATCTATTGCGAACAGAGTGCACTAGGTTTTGTAGATTTCAAAAAATTGCATTATTTGCAAAGAGTGCAAGGGCAAATTGAGTTATTGCACACTGTTCGAAGAAGAGATTTGTWCTTCCTTTTATACTGGTGTTACTTGCCAATCCGTCCCACCAGCGCATGAATGTCCCTCAATTCCAAAAACTGTGTTCCTCTGACAGACCTTCTCTGCAGAAACCCACAATGASCTGTGATAGTGGACTGGTGGAGAGGAACATTGCTGGAGGTAAGACACTCTTGTTACTGTAGTATCATTGTACTTTATATTACCTATTATTTTCCTCACACTCATATATGTTAATTAAATAATTTTGCTCATATTAGTCAATAACCTAATAGTAACGTGTCAGTTTTGTACAATGATAAGTATAAGGATATTATGGATAATGTAATGTATCACTTCCTTTTATTGTTATTGTAATATAACACATACAGGCCATATCCCCTGTTTACTGTGAKCTACACGTTCTGGTGAAGTACTTTAATATGATACTATTACTTTAATTTCAGTATAACCTCTACATTATTTATATAGCCAGCAGCAGATGGTGGTTTATCTAGGGCAACCTGCGAGGCGTTCAAAAATGTGTTTTMTTTTTTTCACAGTTGAATATTGAAAGAGAAATTTCACCACTTAACAACCTCATTCATCATCTCCAGCACCACCCCAATATCAACATATTTGAAAATGACGGGTTTCTATGTTTTGTTGTCAAACACTACTAACGCTTGCCTGCTCATCGTTGTTTAAAATCCCCTGATGCACACCAGATAATGTCATCAGTGTTTCCGGATTGTGTCAAACTTTGCCTGTTCAGTTGGTTAAACATTCAAAAGGCACTCGCACATCTGAGCTATCTTTTTTTACAGGTGCATGGTAACAGTTGAATGAAATGAGAAAAAAGAAGAAACCCACAAACTGCTCTTGATAGTATTCACTGCTCTTTAATAAGCTTGACGTATCGGCCTTATTAAAGCTTATTAAAGATCAGTGAATACTATCAAGAGCAGTGTGCGGGTTTCTTCATTTTTCCTCAGTTGGTTAAACAGGAAATATTATGTCCAAAGWGCAGAAGTCTATCCACTTTTTCAATTCATTTGTTTTTGATTTCGACAACATAATCCAGAAAAACTGTTTGAGAATCACTGATATAGGCCTGCCCTTTTCTCAGGCGTTCAGAGGGCTATGAAGTTTCAATGGGAAAGTCTCACTGTGTTTTACTGATAAGGACTTCAGGACAGACGACTGAATGTATTATTTTGCTCTGGCTGTTTTGTCTCCAAGGTATTTATATCAAGCAGCATCAACTGAATGACCATGCAAAAGAGTAACTGTTAACATGCCCGATTGAAATACTGTAGATGAGAATAGAATGTGTCGTATGTGAATAGCATACTTTTCAGTGAAGACTGGTATGTATTGTATGACCATAGCTGTTTAGAAGGTGAAACAGGTTAGGCTAGTGTTAGTGATGGGCGAGCCCCTCCAAGTGATTGGACGTGAGTGTGAAGGTGAATGACTTCCACTATTGTCTCAGCCAGCTGACCCTGCCAAGCTAACCTCTATGAGTGTTTGGCTCTTTTACCACTTCGGCGTCCCAGCCGACCCAGAGGGGATGTGGGACAGTGGSGCCGTGGATCCACCCGAGGAGGAGGGCCGCACCTTCATGCAGGTTCTCAGCGAGAAGTACAGCCCGGAGAACTTTCCGTACCGCCGATGGCCCGGCATGGGCATGGTGGTAGTGCCAACTCTCCCACAGGGCTCGCCCTTGAAAGGTGAGGACTTCAATTTGATCCATCCACAGTTTTACCCATTGAACCCTGTTTTAAAAACGCCATTGGCATCRCTGAGTAGGTTCCTTCCTCTTCAGCAGCTCAGTTAAGATGAAGATGAGGATGATGATTGAGCGATGGTAGAGCCCGGTTTACTCAAGTCATTCTGCTCTCTCTCTCTCTCTCCAGATCGTTTGAACCTTCCCAGTGTGCTCGTCCTGGCTGGCTGTGGAATCAGCCATGCGGGAGAGCAGAGAGAGATCGCAGCCTTCTGTGCCCARGTGATGGAGCTCGACCTGTCCCTCAACAAGCTCCAGGACTGGCATGAGGTGGGTGGGCTCAACTAGGGTACTCTGTCAAGATGGGAAACATTGAGTACATTTAGTATAAGAATTGGGTATATTTTATAGTAACTTTGTACATGAATTCCTCTACCGGTATGCAATCTCACCCATATCCTTGTAGCTAGTTACATTTATGAATAATTATATTGAGGACATCACACTAAGTTTGAAGCCACTCCTTTCAGATCAGTAAGATTGTGTCAAACATCCCCAACCTGGACTTCCTCAACCTGAGCTCCAACCCGCTAAGTGAGGTTGTCTTGGAGCCTAGCGGTGCTAAGGCCTTTGCCCGAGTCCGACGCCTGGTCCTCAACAACACTAAAGTTTCCTGGAACACAGTGCTCGTACTAACACGGGAGATGCCTGAGTAAGATAAACCTTAATGCTACACTGCTTTTAAACACCTTTTTATCAAAGGCAACTCTGATTGTTCACTTCTCAAGACGGAAAATGTTGTTTTCCTAAGTCAGTGAGAGGGATTTTGTGTCTTTCTCGAGTATTGTGGACTGGAGAGAGTAGTGAGTGGTTATCTGTCATGAGGTCCAGGTTGCAGGCAGCCAACAGTACATTACAGTAGAAGCATTAAGAAAAGTTAATGGTCTATATACTGAGCCTTGTGTTGCTCCCTGCCCTGCCCGCCAGGCTGGAGGAGCTGTTCCTGTGCCTTAATGAGTACACTACCGTGTCAGCCTCTACTGTGCCCTGCCCCACACTGCGCCTGCTGCACATCACCGACAACAACCTGCAGGACTGGGCCGAGGTGCGCAAGATTGGGCCCATGTTCCCCGGCCTGGAAACTCTGGTCATGGCCAACTGCAACCTGAGCTCCATTCAGGACGCCGAAGACATGCTGCGGCGCCTCTTCCCCAACCTACGCAGCATCAATCTGAACAACTCAGGTATCAACCAGAGCAGAGTCTATTGGGGTTGTGTCCTTCACTGGAAACTGTCCTTGGATATTTTAAGTGCACCCAACATCCTTATCGC
Source organism: Salvelinus sp. IW2-2015 (assembly GCF_002910315.2). Lineage (NCBI taxonomy): Eukaryota > Metazoa > Chordata > Actinopteri > Salmoniformes > Salmonidae > Salvelinus > Salvelinus sp. IW2-2015. The sequence goes on along the minus strand of NC_036841.1, from coordinate 11,508,992 downwards.
TAACACTGCCCTCTACTTGGTCTGTCTGTCTGGTCTGGGCACAAATGTAAAGATCCTTCTTTTTGACTGCTTATGGAAGTTATGAGTTTTAATCTCATTGACTAACAAGGTGTGCGTGCATGTGGMTGTGTGGTCTGCTATGCGTCTCTGTGTGTGCCAGGTCTTAACCGATGGGAGGACATAGAGAAGCTGAACCAGTTTCCTAAACTGGAAGATGTGAGGCTGCAGGGGATTCCCTTACTGCAGACCTATACCAACACAGAACGCCGGAGCCTCATGGTAGCACAGTAAGTTTCTCTGGGAGCTACTGGGTGAGTGAGGCAACCACACAGACCTCAACACACAAATTAGTTGAAAGATCTCATTTTTCACTGAGTGCGGTTTGCATCCACACAATAATGCGATTTAATATAGTAGCTTGATTAAAACGTTTACATGCTTTGCAAGAAGAACAATTTCCCTAATAACCCTGTTTACAAGGACACATCWGAAATGGCGWTTWTTWTTWTTTTTTGCCAATCAAAAGAAACATTCTACCACATCGACCTTGTTATTTTTGGGAAGCAGTTTTCTTTCTGAGTTCGGACATTATAAAGTTTGTCTGTGAAAACTACTTCTAAGACGGATACATTCAGTTGTTCCGAACTCACTTCTTCACTCGCGCTAAAGAGGGAGACTCACTCGGCTYGCACATACACAGATCAAATACACCGCTGGAACYCRGATTAAGGTGTTTACATGTCCTAATKATATGAAAGATTATTCAGAAAACCAGGTGTTTTAATCGGCGTATGCTTACTTCGATTTTGACCTTACGCCGATTATGATCAGCAGAGTGAGGTGTTTACATGATTATTGCATAATCTTCATACTGCCATAATTAGTTTAATATCAAATTATTACTGTGCCTGTAAACATACTCGCTGTGACATTGCATTAACACAGACACACACACACATATCTCAAGATAGTGAAAAGCTCACCCTTCATCCTCGCAGCCTGCCCTCTGTATCATCGCTCAATGGCAGTGTGGTGACGGACGGGGAGAGAGAGGACTCCGAGAGGTTCTTCATCCGTTACCATGTCGACTACCCAGAGGAGGAGCTACCTTACAGGTATACAACACAATGCTTCTCCTTTCACTGTCCAGTCAAATTCACTGATCCAGTGAGACTGAATATCCATTCAAAAGGATTTGGCACATACATAACTGGCTTAATTGTAGTATTAGGTACCTATTAAAATGTGTAGATTAAAAATGTAATCTTCAGATTCATTAAATTAATTACTATAACCTCACCTAACCATAATGTAAAACAACTTAGCCTAGATGAATGTGGTCTATGTGGTGTGTTTGTGTGTTGCTAAACCTGTCTTTACCTGCCGTCCTAGGTATCACTGCCTGGTGACCAAATACGGGAAGCTGGAACCCTTGGCTGAGATCGACCTTCGACCCCGCTGCCACGCCAAGGTGGAGGTGCACTGCGAGGACAAAGTGGAGGAGGTGAGTATCCGCCTGGACCAGACCGTGGCCGAGCTGAAGAAACAGCTGAGGACAGTGGTGCAGCTGTCGGCCAATCAGATGCGTCTTTACTACATTGACAAGGAGTGTGTCTTTGGGCCGGAGGAGATGAAGTACCACACCAGAGCCCTCCACTCCTACAGTATCCAGGACGGGGACGAACTCCTGGTGGTGCCTAAGGCTGGCCGAGGGACTACCACCACTGCCAAACCACTATCAAACCTTAACTCCAAAACCTTAACTCCCCCGCCATAAAAATAGAATTACTAGAACGGTCCACCTATCATGGCACATTGACTTGAATGGGGATGCAGTTCTAGTAATTATATTTCTATGCTCATACCCTTCCCCATCCTAATCTTGTCTGAAGAACTCCCTGCACCCCTCCTTACGCCCATCCTATGTTTTACATTCAGTGTGGGACACACTATCAGGAATAACAGCGACTCTGACTCTGATTCTGACTGGCTTGTGTTTCACCTCAGCACCACACATGCACACACACCAATTAATCAGAACGAATGTGTCTTGTATGCTTCCCTCTAAAGGTGTGCATATTATGTGTGACTGAGTCCCCTCTTCGTCTTGGTGTAACGCCTCTGCCCTTGACTCCTAAAAAGTCTATATTTCYGGGGAGGAGCACAGGAGATATTGTGGAGTACAACCACAGTATCTTTTATCTTTAAGACAATCTCTCATTTGCATACCCTGTGGTGTGCAGAGGATGTTGATGAAAGGATATGGTATACTGCTGTGCCACAGACTCTGTTTTGAGTGTACTAGGTTGATTGTACTGTACCTAACGGAAGTCTTCATCGCGCTGTGTCATTCCACTTCCTCACAAGACCGAGCCATAGTTTTTGATGGGTTATTCTAAGTTAGGTTTAGTTCTTCTACGTTTAGTTCAGTAAGATTAGTATTTTTGGAGGATACTTGATATTCAAACTCAAATCGTGCTGAGTTTTCAAATTGTCTTTCTTTGGCCAGATGTATAGGATATTGATGCCTCTGACTGAAATCATTGATGTACCATAGAGTGCTGCATGAGACTGTTCTTTCCTAAGTATGTTTTTATGTCGTTTGTGTTGATCCTTCCACTGTCTGGGACCGTCCGTACATGTTAAGCCTAAATTACGTTTGAACACCTATTGACACGTTTGCTTCTGTGCCAGAGCCAAAGTATCTCAAGTCTATTGCAGACAGAGGCTTTGTGTGTTCACCAAAGATTTGTATGAACTCTGTGTACTGTTCATTGCATTGTTGATGCATTTTCCTTGTGTGTAAAGAGGCTCATGCTTGGTGTTATTTTTGTTATTGCGAGGGCAAAGGTCACTATGTCAGTAGCGGTTGTCTGGGACAGTAGAACTAAGGCATTGCTTGGTACCTCACAGCTAAGGGACACCGCCACTTAAAATCCCAATTTACAGGCTGTTTGTTTCCCTGTTGTATCTTAATTTACATAATTTGTTGTATTATGTCATCGTCTGATTTGGAAGACAGTAAAGTATTGGAAGATGCACTTAGTAGAGCTAGATCTCTCTAAAGATTGGAAATTAGACAATAGCAACATATTTCATACCGCTTGTTGTATTTATTTAGTCATTACAACATTGTAATAAGCAGTAAGGGTCCGTTATTTTTGGTAGGCATAATATTTCTATGTCGCTTAGATGGCTACTTGGTCTACTCTAGACAGCTTCTCTTGGTTAGTGAACCCATATTTGAATMTAGTCAGTATGCACTGGCAATCAATCAATCAAATTTATTTATAAAGCCCTTTTTACATCAGCCGATGTCACAAAGTGCTATACAGAAACCCAGCCTAAAACCCCAAACAGCAAGCAATGCAAATGTAGAAGCACGGTGGCTAGGAAAAACTCCCTAGAAAGGCAGGAACCTAGGAAGAAACCTAGAGAGGAACCATGGTCTGAGGGGTGGCCAGTCCTCGTTCATAGATGACCAGCAGGGTCAAATAATAATAATTACAGTGGTTGTAGAGGGTGCAACAGGTCAGCACCTCAGGAGTAAATGTCAGTTGGCTTTTCATAGCCGATCATTCAGAGTTAGAGACAACAGGTGCGGTAGAGAGAGGGGGTCGAAAACAGCAGGTCCGGGACAAGGTAGCACGTCCGGTGAACAGGTCAGGGTTCTATAGCCGCAGGCAGAACAGTTGAAACTGTAGCAGCAGCACAACCKGGTGGACTGGAGACAGCAAGGAGTCATCAGGCCAGGTAGTCCTGAGGCATGGTCCTAGGGCTCAGGTACTCCGAGAGAGAAAAAGAGAGAGAGAAAAAAAGAGAGAGCATACTTAAATTCACACAGGACACCGGATAAGACWGGAGAAATACTCCAGATATGACTGACCCTAGCCCCCAGACACATAAACTATTGCAGCATAATTACTGGAGGCTGAGACAGGAGGGGTCGGGAGACACTGTGGCCCTGTCCGACTATACCCCCGGACAGAGCCAAACAGGCAGGATATAACCCCACCCACTGGCAGGCACACTAATGCATTAATGTGAATATTGAGAGTGGCACTGTCTAAAGGGATAAAGATTTAATCAAATATAAAGGAATAAAACATTCATCTGATTCTGGAGCCATGGCTCCATGTACATTTAGATAATGTCATAGGCCTAGATGTAATGGCTTCCCGTGATTTCTGAAATAATGTTTTAGTGTAGGAAGTAGACACTACTGCTAACAATGTGTGAGAATTGAGAGTGGCACAGTACAGTAATTGAATCCGCTATAGGCTGATGGTATGCGTCAGTCATCTGAGCCTGTACAATTTTGCTCTTTGTACATCCAGTTCATACTGTAGTGATGCCTTTTATTTCTGTTTCATCATCATAAACATAGCACATTTAAGGATTCTGAATTAAGTTATCAACTTATATCTGCTAGAGTTTGACATGTTTGAAGTGCAGAAATGTGTAATTATTTTTTATTGATCATTTTAATTTATAATATTTATTTATTTATTTTTGTGTGCTTTCCCTAGTAGTGTCAGCACACACTGAATTGATGCACTAGTTATTTTCAAGATCAGTATGTTTTCGTGTAAAGGATCTGTTTGGCATGTATTCCAGGTCACCACCTTACTCTAGTCTGGGTTTAATAGCCAATGCTTTATAATTCATTCATGTGTTATTTGTTCCGGAGTAGTACAAATATTTATCGCTGTTGTGGGTTAGTGCCTATCCTGAARCGCAAATTATTTATAAAGCCATTATGCAGCTCCACAATAATCAGGTACAGTACATATATCTCCTGCTGTTCTGTTYTAGGTATGAATCCTTTCTGCTTATTCAATCTAACCTTGTGTATTCTCATCATTGTGTAAAATGTGGGAAGAAGAAAGGGATACTAAAGTAATGTACCACTTACTGTTGTTTTGAAGGTAATGGTTTAAATGTGTCAAAAGAATCTGAGAATTTCAGCCATTACAGGCTAGGTAAACCGGGCAGCTAGCTACATCGAAATTAGCATGATTCTAAACACCTGATATATGTGTGTTCCATGAGTTKAACCAGTATAGAGACTGTTTTCTGATTGTCTGCCTCCTGGATGTAACAATGCTGTCCAAATGTGTTTACTACAGTACATGCAAATGTTTAGAAAAGGTATATATATGTGTGGCATAAAAATATAAGTATGGAACATGTATCATTCAATGATGGCTGTATGAGTTTGTATGATTGAATGCAATTTAAATGGCAGATGAGCAGACTGATGTAATTCCTCTGAACTCCATATTAGTCACCTGTGTAGAGAAAGATGCATACAAGAATAAATAGTATTCTTCTTTCTACAGTGTAGCATTCAATTATTCTACTATTACTTTGGCTGGGAGATGTTGTCTATGCAGTCATTGCTATCCGCCTATATTTTTTTGTACAGCTGGCTTATTATGACGTTGTCTGTGGTATTGTTGCCAGTCCCAGTTGTCTTACCTTCCATTGCCTTGATGGAAGTTACAAAAAATTGCCCCATTTCAGCTCAAATACTTTACAACAATGTAAATCCAAATAAATGTGGCACTTTTTTTTAGGGCATGGGACTTATAGAGGTGTTGCTATGATAATGTTAAAGATTATGTTGGCTTCTAAACCTTTCTTTTCATAATAAGAGGCAGGGCAGGTGATAAAACATTCAATGACACATCATTTTCTATTAATGATTTGTATTATGTGAATTATCTGTGTCCCCCTCCTAAATTCCAAAAAAGACAATCGGTCGCTGCAGTGTGAGTAGACTGCAAATAACAACATTATTCTTATGATCTTTGGTAGCTGTGAAACAAACTGAAGGATTTATAAGGGACACACATGCACCTTTTTAATAATTTTTTTTTATGTTACCTTCATTTAACTAGGCAAGTCAGTTAAGAACAAATTCTTATTTGCAATGATGCCCTATGGGATTCCCAGTCACAGCCGGTTGTGATACAGCCTGGATTTGAACCAGGGTGTCTGTAGTGATGCCTCTAGCACTGAGATGCAGTGCCCAAGCCCAATTTATCTCATTGAACATTGCATTAAACATTTATTAAATATTTAATGGTGTTGTGTGTGTATATTATGTGGTATTGCTGAATTCCAAATCTAACATTTTGAAATGTCATAACCACTATGCTTATCGTTAACCATGACATCTATGAACATGGCTGTGGTTATTTGACCAGAGAGAGATAGTAGAAAATCTTTGTTGTGACGTAACAGGCGCTCATTATGACACAACGCTGCCCTCTTCTGGATTGTCGAGTTTTATCTTGATTATTTTTCCGAGCCGTGTGTGGTCTTGGCTACGAACAGCAATCAAGGAAAGGCAAGCCACTGGAGTCAGAGTGGGGTCTTACAACCCCACGGACGCAAGGGGATTTATGATAAAGAGATAATTGTTTGCAAGCAGTTGTGTGGGCAATGTCAGATCAGATGTGAACGTGAGTGTGCGGACCTGAATCAGTGTGGGGGTCTTTTTCTCTGTGTGCTGTTTACATCCGTCGCCAAGGTGATCGTAAGGGAGGCGGTCCTCTGGTTTTACGTTCGTGGACAGGAATAAACCAATCCACGACAGCTATTTGCTGAACTAACGTCACAGTTAAAGAGAAAGGTCTGTTACTTGGTCAGCTAAAAACTATTGAAATGCAAAGGCAGTGATATTTTATGTCTATCTATTTTATGTCAAATGTTATCGGTTCAGCATACCGATATTCAAAACTGTGGTCTAACGACGCCGGGGACGCTCTGCCAGTCGGACTGACAACAGACGGGATGATCTCAGAGTGGGGGTGAGTGAAGAATGCAGTGGCCACTGGCCAGTGGCTGCTGGCAAACCTTGGTACAGTTGATTTCTTGCCACTCTGATAGTTTATCTAAAATGTGTATGCTTCAATCTCTTAGTATGAATGCAGCTAAGCTAAAACTGGTGGTCTTGAGTCACAATCAGATGCTTAGCTAAAAAGAGACTCGTCCCGTATAAAAAAATAAAAATACACGCCCGCGCTCTGACTCGTTCGCGCGCACACTCTGCTAACAAGTTAGCTAGCCTAGCTAGCCAACTTGCTTGCCCTGGGACTGGTAGTGATATGTGGTTCTAGCCAATTGCTGCCGTATATAAACTCGGGGAGCTGCTAGCCCCTAGTGTATTGGCGGTTAGTCCATAAACTGTGCAAATTTATCACCCGTGAATCGAGATCATTTATCAATTTCGAAATCAGCCTAAAAAACTTCTGGCTGACTTTTTAGGTCGATATCGTAGAGGCTAGCTATCATTGAATTTGGCGCTGACAGTAGCTAACGTTAACTGTAACGTTACTGCTCCCTCGCCCCCGTACAGTACACCCACGCCCTTCCCTGCACTCAAAGTAGCTATCAGCCCAGGGTTTCAGTTTTCATCACTCAACTATCCATTATGTGATATGCATTTCAAACCAGACAGTGTAATATTGCGGAAGAGCTACCCCCATTCTTAAAACAGTCCTAACACAAGTTATGACAATAGCTGCCTGTTTGTATCCTAATTGTGTCATACACCCGTTCTAATATATTTAATATTTTTAATATAAACTAGCCATGGTTAGTTGTTGATAATCAATATGTAAATTAGTATTTTTCCACTTTTGGATGAAACTGGACATTTCACTGACTTCCATTCCTTGTAGGTTTACAATGAAAACACCTTTAGATAACAGAGAGAGCACATCCCAGTGGTTGCTGCTGGCCTACACAGCGTGGTCTATTCGTGGCCTATAAAAAACCGTAATGCTAATCCTTTAAGAGCAAATTGGAATGCCAATGAGTGTTGAGTGACCTGTGGAGGTCATAGGCAAGTGCTATATTTACCGTCTCTGTAACSTGATCTCTGGCATTCTGGATCACTGTGCTCATACAATCCCTCCCTGGCTCCTCTCACTCTGGGGCCACAGCCTCCTATGCAGCACCCTACCCTGCCTGTCCGCTTGATACGCCACCGGTGAGTCCCTTCACCAATTTACACTTTGTTTCCCTTTTACAAGGGTACCTTTCTGTTATTTTCCCTGCCAATCATTGTGTGTGGTATTGGCTGTTGGTAGCCTAGGCCTACTTTTTGTTCATTTTGCTTATCCATCTTTTGTTTTGTTGAAGAGACAAGGGATATTGTTTCTCCGAAAATCATCTTGAGACCTATTTATTAATTTGCAATTTTCTGTTGGCTGTGCTAGACCTATTCATTGAACTCTGGCTGTGCCAGTGTTGTGGGGACACAGGTCTGTTGGTATGGTGTGTTTGGACCATATTGGGATGCAAGTGCTGGATTATTAAACTACTCAACAAGTACAGAATTTCTGAAACAGGACTTTAAATAGGAAGGCAAAATCATTTTTCCTGAAACCATATTTTCAAGGAAGATCATTTTTGTGGATTTGACAACAAGCACTGAAGAATAGTCTGTAGTCATTATACATTTTTTTGTATTATAGCTGAACCTAAAATACTGAGAACTTGTTGACTGGAGGCCTGTGGTGAATGATCACTTAGACCTATTTCTGTGCCTGTCAAGTGATGCAGTTGATGAGGAGGCATGAGTTGTAGCCTAGGCTACTTTAGGCTTCCGTTAGATTGTTTTGTTATGGGATGTTTTGCTCCTCCCATAAATCAGTCATAGAGCAGTGTTGTTTTAATGCAATTCATTGAATTCTGTGTAAATTMAAGAGGATAATTGGACATTATAAAAGCAGTAATGTTATAAAATTCATGTTCTAAGCTCAATATCGATCTGCTAGCCTCATTGTATCCAACAAAGTCTATATTAGCTAGACTGCAAATCCATTACCTTAGTCATTTTCGCCCAGGTAATGTCCGCATGGCTATGTGATGTGTGTCTCTCATTGGATTGTGTCTCTGTCTCCCCACAGGTCTGATCAGTGAGAAGTCCCTGTYACTGTGAATGTGTCTGTCAGGTACATTAGGATGAGCGGGCCCCACTCTATCGCTGCCTGCGGGGACTGAGAGACACCGCTCTATACACAGCAGGTAATCATAAATGAACAAATACACGCGCTGTCAGCAATCAGCATGCATCTCACAAATGCGATGAAAGGCAATACTTTCTCATTGGTACTGAAAACATGTTCAAAGGATGCAGTGGCTCCGACACTCACACAGACACAAGGCTTAAAGGGGCAATCAGCAGTTGCTACATCCATTTTTGGACTTATAAATGAATGATATGTACCCAATGATTGTTATTATATTGTCCCATCGCTGCAACTCCCTTACGGACTCAGGAGAGGCGAAGGACGCATGGCTCTCGACCTCCGAACACACCAAGTTGTCTGAGGAAACACCTCCAGCTGGCGACCAAAGTCAGCTTGCAGCAGCCCGGCCCGCAACAAGGAGTCGCTAGAGCGCAATGGGACAAGGAAATCTCAGCCAACCAAACTCTCCCATAACCCGGACAACGCAGGCCAATTGTGTGCCGGCTCATGGGTCTCCCAGTCACAGCTGGCTGTGACACAGCCTGGGATCGAACCTGGGTCTGTAGTGACATCTCTAGCACTGCAAGGCAGTGCCTTAGACCGCTGCGCCACTCGGGAGGCTGAAGAATATAACTTAAATGCCTCATGAGCTTAGTTCAACTGTCGTACCTCATCAGGACCCCAAATATAAGCTTGTTTGTAAACAAATMAAATGTAAACAAACAGTATATAGCCTCAAAACATGGTTAAAACTATAATTTTGATATTATCGGTGGTCGCACCTTGCATCCATAGCTCTGTCTATAAACCAACCCCACTTCTCAGCTTTTTGTCAAAACAGGGGTGGGGAAGACACTTTGTTATTGTTTCTACTGCCGATTGCCGCTTTAAAGGAGACACAACGTTTGAGTTGACTCTTTTCCTATAAGTATTCAGTACAGATCAACATTTTACACAGTGGCACAGAGCACAGATTGATGGTGTTTAAAATATTAATGATGTCTAATTGAGCTAATCTTTAGGCCAATGAATAAATGAATAAGGAATGAAATCACTTACAGCAGAGATTGGAGCATCAATCACACYCACATACTGCCCTTTTGGTGTGTCACTTTTAGCTAATGCTCTCATCTGAGTTACAAACAGAAGAAAAGGGTTGTTGTTAATTGTGATATAACTAAGTAGGCCTATCTCTCAGCTGATATCWGAGTATAATCGTTACAAGCGTATGGTACYCTGTAAAAAAGCCAACTTAACCAATTTGCTCAATCAGCATTATTCTGTGAGCTGGGTAGACTTCTGAAGGACAGGAAATTGAGCTAATGTGTGAAAGTTTGCTCACAGTGKGCTCAATGTATAAAAACTTGTTGAGTCAAATTACAAATTCATCTTTGGAAGGTATGTTGGTTCAGCTTGGCTATATGCCCAAATGTTTAGCAAACTCACAATGCTATTGCAACTGGTTGCCTTGCAATTATACTTCGAATCAACAAACTCAGCTTGAAGTGAGCTGAATTTGAACAAGCTTGTTGTGTATGTTTTCTCAAAATCACTCAAAGCCATGCCCATCATTATCATATTTCACATCATATTTCCCATCATGCTCTATTGCAGGTTGCTTTTCACAATTGTTTTTTTCAATACCTGTATTTTTGCATGTACATTGATTGGTTGAATAATCTTATGCAACACAAACATAAATAACATACATTTTTATAAACTAATCGAATCTGTCAGTAATTTGACTTAGGTAATCTCAATAATCAGTCTTCCTTACCCTGGTAGTCATTCTAAATGCAGGTGATTAAAAGCTCCAATTGTTGGATATTATGTTGAATTGTATGTTTGCTCAAGCTAAAATGTACATACAATTCAAATTCAAAATGTATGTTGGTTCAGCTATATGCCCAAATGTTGAGCAAACTCACAATCCTATTGCAGCTGGTTGCCTTGTAATTGTACGTTGAATCAATGTATTTTTTTTGTGCATTGCGTTCTGATGTAGACTAGGCTGGCATGGACAGTTTGGTGCGATTGCCGTTGGGCCGAGTTAGGGCTTTGGCGTCAGTGCAGCCCTCACAGACACGAGTCTCTTTATCTGCTCACATTTCAGGGTAAATATAGCTCCCCCTAAGATCCAACCAACAAGGTACATTACGTGCACTGATTTCTAACAGTATTCCTATGAGAATTTGGTTCTGTAAGGAGAGGACCTTATATGAACTCAGCAAAAAAAGAATAGTCCTCTCACTGTCAACTGCGTTTATTTTCAGCAAATTTAACATGTGTAAATATTTGTATTAACCATACAAGATTCAACAACTGAYACATAAACTGAACAAGTTCCACAGACATGTGACTAACAGAAATAAAATAATGTGTCCCTGAAGAAATGGGGCCATTCTGCTCGTTCTGTGCGTGATTTCCTGCAAGACAGGAATGTCAGTGTTCTGCCATGGCCAACGAAGAGAACGGATCTCAATCCCATTGAGCAGTTATGGGACCTGTTGGATCGGAGGGTGAGGGCTAGGGCCATTCCCCCCAGAAATGTCCGGGAACTTGCAGGTGCCTTGGTGGAAGAGTGGGGTAACATCTCACAGCAAGAACTGGCAAATCTGGTGCAGTCCATGAGGAGGAGATGCACTGCAGTACSTAATGCAGCTGGTGGCTACACCAGATACTGACTGTTACTTTTGATTTTGACCCCCCTTTGTTCAGGGACACATTATTCCATTTCTGTTAGTCGCATGTCTGTGGAACTTGTTCAGTTTATGTCTCAYTTGTTGAATCTTGTTATGTTCARACAAATATTTACACATGTTAAGTTTGCCGAAAATAAACACAGTTGACAGTGGGAGGACGTTTCTTTTTTTGCTGAGTTTATATATGATTATATGTTGTTATGGCACAGATACACAGGGATTGTGCATTTTAGGAGGTAAAAAAACACTGTAGACTTTCAGTATCTAAATCGGTGATGTGCCATAGCTAAGGTAGATAATAATATAGGCTAGTAGGTGAGGAGCATTATATTGCTAGCTAGCTTGTTTGAGTTACTGTGCCACACTGTCCTGTTATGGTGGCCTGTCTTGATCCCTCTCTGTCAGACTCACCTACTGGACTTTTTCACTTGTTTCAGTTGAGGCGCAGGKCTTGTGACTGTTTTGAAAGTGTCAGGCGATCTACTTCGCTATGAGAGCATGAGCATTTTGAAACCCTCTGCAGACCAGCGGCAGGCAGTGCTAGGTACCGCCCTGTCCACAGAACCCACAATTTGCGTTAGCACAACACTTGTCACCTGCCTCCCCTCCCAGCACTCCACAGAGAGTCCACGAGGATCCGACATTCTAACATGCAATGTCACGTTGGGTGTAACATAGAGCGTTCCTGTGTCATCACACATTCTATAACCCCTGTTAAGCTGAGAGATCAGAATAACACAGTTGCACTGTCATAAGAGGGAGAAGTAGGGATGGACAGAATGTGTGAAAGAGTGGCTCAGTGTGAGGTTTCAGGGTTTAGGCCCTATTCAATTATATAGCCTACATCCGCTTGGGAATCACTGGATTTTCCAGGTAAAGATGGTAACAGGAATATATCGTCTTTGGGAATAAACTTGGATTAGGTCTATAGATTGAAAAGACTATCTGCTCTTTCTGTATGCTCAAGTAGAGTCCCATCTACTGGGCCCTAGGCTATAGCTAGATGGACCTTATATTTCTGCAGGGCAAGGGAATCAGGAAGTCAATGGGATCAGTGCAACACCTGCTTTGACACAGATTGTGTGGCGGTCAAATGATGCTTGTTGCCGTGTAGTCATGGAAACCACCGTTTAGTAGAGCCTTTGGGGAGGCTGAGATGCAGGGCAACCAGCAGATTTGTGTGTTTTTTGGTTTCAGAAGTGAATAACGTAATAGTGCTGTGCTGCAGTCATCTTACAAATCCCATGTCCATTTAGGCTGTACTCCCCATGGATGGATGTTGTTTGCGTCTCTTTTTTCAGGTGGTCGGCAGGCTCGCCTGAACTTGTCTCAGTTAGGGCCCTCATTTATTGGACGAGACACCTGCAGTAGTCTAATTTATTTTGTGTATGTTTATAGGGAGGGCAATTAGGAATGTGTGGAAGTAGTAGTCAGGGGTTACAAGTACAATCACTCTCTCTGGTTATTATTCAAATAGACATGTCCAGATTTGCCTTGCAGTGCAAATTGGCACTGTCACTGTTATTTTGTAGTGTGGTGGAGGTAGTGCTCTATGTTTGTTATCACCCGTTCTCTTTGTATTTGAAGACATTTCTATGTGGCCAAAGTTGATTCTGACCCTACTGTAGGTGGCCTGTTGCCACATGCCAGGTCTGCTCACGTGGACATCCGTTAGATCAGGGTTGCCTATTTCAACAACACACTAAGAGAGGTTGACTTTAAAACATGAATCCCAGGGCGAACAGAGAACCACAAACAAGGTATAGTATGTCAACCTACTCTAGGACCTAGGCTTTGTTCTAGTACTGCTGTTTTATTTGGAGACGGGGGGAGGAAGAAAAGAGATGAACAAAACAATAGTGATGCAGACTTGAGGTACTGGCCCATGTTTACAGCTTTTACAGTCCAGCCATCTTTGCGCAGGATACATGGTGAAATGGTAGGCCAGTTATACCCACATATCCACTGTGGTGTTTTGGTGAGAGCCTAAGCAAGGCTAGGTTGGGCATGGCCTAGCTAAACTAACCCAGCAGTAGTGCTCCAGAGCCTGAGCAGCCCGGCTGGGTCTAGCTAGCTGCACAAAGCGGTATGTCTTGGCCTGGCTCCAGTGCTCTGCCTATTCCAGATCCATATGCTGAATTATTGATGCCCCTGTGGCCTGGAATGAGAGAGAGAGAGAGGAGGAGAGAGGAGATAGAGAGAGAGAGATTAAAGAAACAGGAGCCTCCCCCACTGAACCCAACACGGATRGACATCACCAGATACTTTTATTTATTCAGATGCTGCACTGCCTTGTGAACAAGAGCCCTGTCTCTCCTCGGGAACAGACTGTGCCACCAGAAACATTCGGTGCTTCGTTGACGGGGACTCTCCCATTACAGGATGCCCAGGGGTGCGTTCAGCCGGCCACAACGTTGTGCTGTGCAACCCATCGCTACGACAGTACATCACATTACCAAGCATCACTTTCCAGTTGGTTGCGTGAGCAGTGTTTCAGCGTTCTACTTCAGTTTGAATACTGATGACACAGCAGATATTGTGTTAATGTGTTCCAAGGAGGGTCACATGACGTTGCTTGTCGAATATCTGCATCCTGTACACGAGTAAAACCTCAGTCTCGAGCAATGAGCCATTCTATATTCAACCTGTTGATAAATAGTGCACCTATATGTTAAGAGTTGGACTTTAGCCTAGTGACCTTTGGCATCCTACCTCTCTTGTGATCAGATGAGACTAAGATGGAGCCGATCTGATATAAAARATAGAATTTAATTTAGTGGTTATAAAGATTCAAATGTTGCTAAATAAGTTTTCATTTTTGGAAATCAAGTTGTTCCCACTCACAGTCTGAAAATAGAAACGCACTGATTTCTGCTCTCTCCCTCGTCTTGCAGTCGATGCGGTCTTCCACCGCATCACCCGTGGCTGAGAATCCAGCATGTCTCGCGTCTCCACCACCGCCAAGCGTTACACCGGCTCCTCCTATACCGGCTCCTCCTATACCAGTGCCTATAGCTCCTATGGCTCCTCCCTGACGCCCTCCTCCCTCAGCTCCTACACCTCCGACCGGGACAGGCTGCCCTCCTACAGGAGCAATGCTGCCTCCTCCTCGGGGCTACTCCTCCTCCAGCTACCTGAGCAGCGCCGCCAGCCGCGCCGCAACTACAGCACCTCCTTGGAGCTCGACCGGGGCCGGCCCATTCCCCGCACTACCTCCTGAGCAGCAGCAGCCGGCGCAGCGAGAGCCTGAGCCGCACCCCGGTGAAGACCTATGGCTCGTCGGGCCTGAGCGGCAGCTCCGGTTACACTGGCTACAGCAGCTACTCCTCTTCCACCACGCCCAGCCGCTCCAGCTACTCTCCTCGTCGCCTGGCGCCTCCAGCATCTCCCTCAGCCGCCGAAGGTCGTCGAGCCAGAGTGACCTGACGCGGGACCTGTCGTCCCTGGGCCTCAACGAGCCCACCTCCCCTTCCTCCTCTCCCAGCGCCCTGAGGGGTTACCGGAGCAGGGCCAGCGATGTCCGGCTCCTACAACAGCAGCCTGCAGAGCTCCAGCTATGGCCTGTCCCACAGCTCCACGCAGGAGGCCTTGAGCAGCAGCAGCTTGAAGAGCGGTGGTGGTAGCCGGTTCACCTCCTCCTATGAGAGGAGCGACAGCAGCAGCAACGGACGACCCAGCTCCCCCACCAGGGACTCCCCGGTAAGACCAATGTTCTTCTGTTTGCTTAACTTTTTGCTGTGTTCTCAGATTTAGATCTCAGACCACTGACATGACAGGCTGCCACCATGTGGGGGGGCTCATGGTCAGTACAGCTGCTCTGCACTGTTACTGTACAGTACTAAGGTCCTGTGTTGAGGAACACAGTCACTCACTGGCTTAGGGCAACAATAGGTGCATATGATGGGAACACTGTCACTCACTACATAGTATAAAGTAGGTCTTAGACAATTGTTTCAGTATTCATTCATTCATACAGTATTGATGTATAAAATGCCCCCATGTCAGCTATCTATATTAGGTCTATTTTCCATAAAAAAGGAAATTKATCTTACAGAGACAAGAACATGCTTAAAGAAATCTCCATGCCCCTGTATGTAAGATTGTAAACATGCCTGTTGCCATAGCTCKCAGAAGGTCCTCAGAAATGCACTTTTTTTCCCTATTATGATG
Organism: Salvelinus sp. IW2-2015; assembly: GCF_002910315.2. Taxonomy (NCBI): domain Eukaryota; kingdom Metazoa; phylum Chordata; class Actinopteri; order Salmoniformes; family Salmonidae; genus Salvelinus; species Salvelinus sp. IW2-2015. Next base: position 11,493,133 of record NC_036841.1, on the reverse strand, counting down.
AATCAGGAAGTTCCTCAGTGAGGCCGTAGCTATAGCCCGGTCCCAGATCTGTTTGTGCTGTATTGCCAACTCCTATGGGTCCTGCATGTTTGACGTGACAATGACCATAGGGGTTGGCAAGGCACTGGGACCAYGCTAGCCAAAGAGGCTGTGCGTCTGTCTGTGTGTCACTAACTATGTTTCCATGAACTTGTCCAGGGATTTRTTTGTTGTCGACATTTAGAAAGTTGGCATAGAAAATAGATGCGACAATTGCCTGCTAGGGTGCGTGTCCATTTAACTATKTTGTGTAATGATGTCACACCAACAACCACAAATGACCCATTTAGGCAAATTGCYCATTAATAAATTGGCGACAGCCAGTATGCCATCCCACCTATCATGTCTCAGGTAGACTGCGAAAGCCAGCGTGYATAYAATGCAGTYATTTACAAATATTTGCCATATTCTAATAATTCTCATGTGCCAACGTATCGCCATGGTCCGTGCCATAGTGAAACTTGCGCTTCTGTATATCTGAAACTTGCCAGGCAACCAGAAAAACAAGGCGAAGCAATTCAGGCCTTGAAAGTCAGGACAATCATTGTTCTGCAAAGAAACATATTTTTGTTGTTGAAAGAATCGATTTTGCAAGCAGTAGGCATGTAAAATGAAATGTGGACTGGAGCTTATAGTTACATGATTACATCACATGCCCTGCGTACCTTCAAAAGTATTCAGGAATCATCATTTATTCTGAAAAATGGGTCGAAAATAAAGAAAGTTAGACAAAAGAAAAATACACCCCTGTGGAACGGATAAAAATGTTGCAGATATTTAGAAAATGTCTCCTATATCTGCTGTTTCCATTAAACATGTCGCAATAAAAAAAAATCCGACATTGCTTTTGTCGAATAAGCCTGGGTCAATGGAAACCTGCTTACTGACTGTCAGAGAGGCAGGTGTACCATTGACTAGACTCCTTGTGTTCCCTCTGTGACGCATGGAGAGTAATGACATCTGGGGGAGTAGCTGGCCTGGCTATCCTCCTCTCCCTCTCCTTAGAGAGCGGAGTGTGAATTAACCCACTTACGGGATTAGCCCTGATTACTGACCACTGTGGGAAGGAGACGTAGGAGGAKATTTGTTTCACAACCAGCCAAGCCGATCTCTTTGACAAGGCTGTTTTGTTGTTGGTGTGGAGCTGCTTTCGCAACATCTATCACAATTAGCGCAGGCAGGCAAAGAGGGTGTTGATGCGCTGTAATGAAACTCTTCAGTGAAGGATGCATCGAGGCTAACCGTTGTTTGCCACCATCTCTGAATTACCGAAGCCACTCGCAAGTGGTATGGCATGTTCTCTGTAATTAACAGTCACCAATCAATGAGGGAATGACTCTCCTGTACYTGGAACAGTGGAGCTGGGTTGCCTATTGGGGCCAAGAGGTTGAGATTTTTCTCTTAATGTCACGAGAGAATTTCCTGAGCCCTGGGCTCGAATGTTCTCATCAAGTCATTTAAATGATCCTTCCTAATTCGTATAATGTTCCACCCGGACCGGTTTAGAGCAGGGAGTTTATACAATAAATCCCCTTACTATGACAGGAGAGTAGCCAGAGCAGGTGAAGTAAGGGCTAGGGGGGCATGTATGCAAACTTTGTGTGATAACTGTGATTGCGCTGTTTGATTTAGGAGATATGGGCTGATAGTTCACCCCACTAGAAGATCAACTTGCCAAAGAGGTTTCTAACCGCAAGGGTCTTTCCTGGTTAAATAAAGGTTAGCATAAATAAATATCTGTGTTGAATCTTTGTCCTGACTGTCAGGCATGCCTGTGAGCTGAGTCACAACGGTTTGTCAGCTCATCCACTCCACGGGGTGCAAGGAAAGCCTTTGTTCTCGGGTATGAATCCGGAGGAGTTTTTATGGAGTCATGTTTTGAGGAACGTGTTGGGTCATGCCTCMGAGAAACCAGTCGGACCAGCAGCTTCTCATCAGAGCAGCTCTCTCCCAGGCTGAGTGATGGAAGGTCCGGATGGGAGAAGGGAGGTTGTGTAGGTCAAGTACACTGCAGTATTGATCGTTCTAGGAAGACAGATRTTTCTCTAAGAAGACATCTGATTATTCACCTCTCTCTCTCATTGATAAACAAGCTGTTGTGTTTAACACAAGCACCAYAAGACAKCTGGCCTAYCTGCTTACTTTAACCAGGTTTCCATCCATGAATTACCTGACGCATGYAAAAAGTCACGACAGGGCTGATGGAAAGAGGACATTTCGCTACAGTTTCATAATTGTCGATAAACTATTTGTTCTCCCGACATGGTMGGATCTTTTTGTCGGGTAGAATTAATTATGTGAGAAATTAAGGTGGACACACCTTTATGCGCAAATATTGATATAATAAGCACCATGTCAAAGTAAACCTGGAGTTACGCGATGACATGTTGTGTGGTCCTCCCACTACGATTTGGGAAAGCATGCAGTTTATAAGGCTACAGATGAACTTTTTTGATGAACTTCACAGGGTGGTGAAAGTGAATGGTGATGAGCATGGTGCTTCTTTCCAGTAAATATCGAGAGTTTTATTCTGGTGACATGATGATTGATGCTTGGCTGCCGTTTGACAAATACAAATGATCTCGCTCTTATCCATGATAATCTCATCATCATGTAGGCTAGCCTACCCACACTGTATCTGCAAGCTGCTGGCTAGAGCGCAGGTGCCAAGACCAGTGTAACGCAACAGTTTTTGTGACAAAACCATCGGTAGAGTTGAAAATGCGATGCATTTTTTATTTAGTACATGAGAGCTTAACTGCAAAAGTTATTTACATGTGCACTACGTCATCACGCACAGTTGGATGGAAACGTCTCTTGTGGGAAAATGTTTTATATTCGCATGAAAATCTGTCGCCAAGTAGAGGGAAACCTAGCTAATGATACCAATCAATCAATGAAATGTATTTTTTTAAAGCCCTTTTCCCTTGTTAAGGTCAACAACATCATGAACTTTACCCAGTACCAGGACATTTTAGCCAAAAACCTGGTTGCCTCTGCCAGGAGGCTGAAACTTGGCCGCAAGTGGACTCCGGACTTGAACTCCATTGAAAACCTGTAGTTTGAATTGAAGAGGGCAGTCCATAAGTGCTGCCGAAGGATATCAAGGATCAGGAAAGATTCTGTATGGAGGAATGGTCTAAGATCCTTCCCAATGTGTTCTTTCAATCTCATAAAACATTTTAGAAAAAGGCTCAGTGTCGTTATCCTTGCAAGGAAGAGGGTGCTAGAGTATTGAACACAGGGGGGCTAATGGTCGGAGYACACCTTGGCCCCGTCCAAAGTTACCCCAGGACGGGGCAAAACATGCAGATATAACCCCACCCACTTTGCCAAAACACAGCCCCCACACCACTTAAAGAGCAACTGCCCCTAAAAAACAACTTCTCATTTAGAAAACAGCCTATGTGGCATCGATGTGAGTCAGAAACATTTATTCTACTGTCAAAATTGACTATAAAGTGAAAATAGGATAATTTTGAYAGTTTTGTGAGAATTGTGGTCGTGACTGCATCACAATGTAAATTAAGGTTGTGTTTGTTTCAATCCCGCCCATCTGCCCTCAGCTGGCAGCACACAAGTAATCATCAATTCGGGCTGCAGCTGCCTATGGGGCTAATTAGGACCATTGGTAAATTACACAATATACATGGGACAATATGTTAAAATTCCAATAGCTCCAAATTTCAATGACTTAAAAACCTCAAACCAATGATAKATTGTAGAAATTCATATACAAATATTAAAAGCATTTAATGAAAAAAATTAAAGGTGTTTAATCTGAAAATATTGTCTCATTTACGTTGTGTAATTTATTGGTGGTCCCTACCTAGCCCGGAGATAGACTATCCAAAATCAAACCAACTTTGCCACGGTCGCACACCAGCCAGCTGAAGCTAATTGGCAAAATAGTTTGGCTAATTCTTCCCACCTGCGAACACACACAAGAGACACCCACATCAAACCACACCCCAAAACAAACTCACYTTTGAATTCAGTCAGAGCCACTAGCATTTCTTAATGAACCACATCTAAAACGAGGCAAAATCCCCAAGTGCAGTCGCCCTTTAAGGGATATCAACAGACAATTTACTTACTACCCTGAGACAAGGCTGAGTATAGCCCACAAAGATCTCCCTCACCGCACGAGACTGAGGGAGCGCAAAACCGGACAGGACGGTTACGTCAGTAACTCAACCCACCCAAGGGAGTCGAATATAGCGGGAAAAGGCCTGGCATGACGAGATGTGCTCTGCTAGGGGTGGCATGGGAGAGCGCGAGCAAGCTAGTGACTCAGCCCCCATAAGAAGGTCAGAGGCAGAGAATCGCAGTGGAGAGTAGGGTGGTTCGTCACTCCAATGCCTTGCCATTCCACCTTCGCTCCCCTGGGCCAGACTATACTCAATCATAGGACCTACTGAAGAGAAGAGATGAGATGAGTCTTCAGTAAAGACGGAGACTGCCTCACTCACATGGATCGGCAGACCATTCCATAAAAGAGGAGCTCTAAGGAGAAAGCCCTGCCAACAGCTGTTTGCTTAGAAATTATAGGAAGCAAGTCCATGCAATGCTTTGTAGGTTAACAGTCAAACCTTGAAATCAGCCCTTAACAGGAAGACGGTAGAGGCTAGCGCTGGAATAATACTGTATGATTCTAACAGCCGTGTTTTTCACTAGCTGACGTTTATTTAGCGCCTTATCCAGGTAGCCGGAGAGTAGAGCATTGCGTTAGTCTAATCTTGAAGTGGCAAAAGCATGGATTAGTTTTTCTGCATAATTTTTGGATAAAGTTTRTGATTTTTGCAACGTTGCGAAGATGGAAAAAAGCTGGTCTTGAAATATTTTTCATACGTTCGTCAAAAGAGAGATCAGTGTCCAGATTCAGAGAGTAACAACGAGGTTCTTCACAGATACTGATTCAAAGGTAAACTTAATGTGTTAGACTGTGATAGTTCCTAGTCAACTGAAACCGTTCCTAATTAAGAGCATCAGAGGTGGGTAGGATGACATGTGATTGGGTGTCACTGCCTGTGACTGTAGCAAGCAGCATTGTAAAATAGTCCTCAGTGCCTATTATACTGCGTGTCCTTAGGAGTCGATCCACATAGGCCTAKTYCCTGGGATTTGTGTTCAGCCTCACAAAGCTGASTGACCGACGAGCCATGGGAAAACATTGTGAAGGAAATGTCCAGTTAGTCAAAACGAAGGCTTTTGTGACGCCATCCTGATCTCACGTCATGCCATTTTAGGTCATCCAGCCAGGCGCGGCCAGGCAAACGGTTTAATCCTGAAGCTCAGTGCTGCCTGCTCCAGCTGTTGCACACTACTCAGTGCCCTGGGTTGTATTCGTTAAGGCACACTGTAGCAAAATGTTCTGCAACGGAAAACGAAAATGAGCGTTTCTTATCAGTCAAGCTCAGGTACTCCCTCCCTAATTCAGTTAGTTTTCTTCCATTTGGAGCATAATGAATACGACCCCAAGACACAGCTCCTAGTTACCACYAACAATGGCATCGACATTAGAAGTGGCACTGAGAAAAATTGCTCCATTATTTTCCCAAACCCCATGAACTCATGTTCCACGCCAACTCACTAGTGTGGTGGCGTCTAACTCTAAKTTACCTTGTGGCATTGACCCTAGAAATAGCCCTGGCAGTAAAGTCAACTCCATCATCCTATCTCTTTATCCGGGACGAGCTAGCTGGCACAGTCCTGGACACAGTAATAATAACGCTGTGTAGTGCTGCACCTTCATGCACAGCCTACTGGTCTGTCTTTATACTGTGCTGTAGTCTGGGTGGAAAAGCCTGGGATTTTACAATGGAAGCAGTTAAATGAAAGAAGTCATTTGAAAAGTAGGCCCACCCCGTGCTAAAGGTTTTGATCAGGTAGCCTAGCTTTTAGGCTACTTCTCTATCACCCTTAGCGCTAGGTTTTAGTTACATAGGCCTACTGTGTTTTATAACCTTTTTCCCTTTACCTCAGAGGACTAGGAGGGGTTTTGTTTTGGTGTCTGAATTAGTGGCCGGGTAATTACAACATGTATTAACACACTTTCAGAATRGTTGTGCAACTCCTGTCTGATGGGACCCCCCAGGCATCCCAGTATGTGTCCACAACTCTGCATCAGTGATGCCAGCCTATCACACGTGGGTGAAATTTGTCTGCCGTTTGTTTCTTGGTTGCTAGACTCCCGCGGAACCAACAGTATATTTGTTGCATGTCTGCCACCTTGTTCAGTCGGCGACAGTAGTATAATGCTTTGATTAAAATGTAACGCCAGTCTGGTCTGTGTGAGAGCTTTAATACTGAGCKRTCTGGATAAAGAAAATGACCCAGAACTCATTAGGCATTGTATTATTTCTGAGTTTAGAGGTCTGGATCGTGAGAAAGAAGATCTACCACTCAGCAAGCTGCCCGTGATGATGTCAAACAGTCAAATAACTTTTTTCATTTAACTGCTTCCATTGTAACGTTCACACTGCTCAACGTCAACATCTGGTTGGCTGCTGAATTTGAAGCCTTGGGGAGTGGATTCAAACAGTTCAGTATGTAACAAAACTGTATCTGTACTCTACTTGGCACTGAGAACAGCAGGCCTTTTGTGATGAAGGTATTTTAAGTGCAACGATGACCATTCAGAACGTATTCCTCTGCTCCGTTACAATCAGTGCTCGCAGAATGACGAGTAGCCTAAATATCAACAGAAACAGAAAGTCATTTTCATTAATGTTGTCTTCTGTACTTGAGGGATTTAGCTTTGAAATGTATCCTAGCCCAGCTTTATGCTGGACTACGYGATTACTTTCCTTTTGGTTGTGCTAACCAATTTGGGTGTTTGCTTAAACAAATGAATCACCCTTGATGTGCTCTTATCTAGGAAATGTGGTTGGCAGATGTTCATTGATCAAATGTGTCATGATTTGCCTAGCTAACCGGGTCTTTATCTCAGAAGTCAAAATGCAAAAATACTTTGTCGGATTTTGTAGTTCGCTATCCTTTAGGCTCTGTGTTTTCTTCCGTCTCCCCTGAAGGTGGGATTGTTTCACACACACACACACACACACATACACACTCAGCCTGGTAAATAATGGAATGTGTTCCTTGGCTGTTTGTTGTGTACACATGCTAGGTCACAAGACTGAGCTGGGACATACTGCCCTCTCTCTTTACCATTTAGCCTACACATCACTTCAATGAAACAGTAAGTACAACAATATACCTCCCCTCTTGACTCACATGTGACTTTCTGCCCTATTGATGTTTTGTTATGAAARAAAAATATTTGATTGAACCTTTATCCAGGTTAGTCTCATTGAGATCAAATACATTTTTCAAGAGAGACCCGGTCCAGACAAGACAGCAGCAGTAGTAGGGGGAACAATGTTTCAGACAAATATCCGACATAACAACTTACAGACCTAGACACCATAAAAAATAATTTAGATGTAGACGACACATACAATTACAGAAACATGCAAGCGTCATAGACGCAATGCTGATGGCGTTTCATTAGGTTAGTCTAGTACAATTTAGCTCAGTTGAGCAGGAGTCACGTCACAGCCAGCGATGCTTTCGGTAGGACATGTGAATTTACTGTCACGTTGCTTCTAGATCAGGAGCACATCACAATTGCAGAGGAAGACGTTTCTAAAGACCAACGACTAAGGAAGTAGCTGTGGCAGCATGAATAATCTACGCCAGTGTTGATGCATTTTAGTAGACCCATTTAGTAGATKATTTCATATGGAATCAAGGTAATAGTCTAGGTAGCTAATATTGGTGATACAGCCTATATCCAGGCTGTATCACCACCGGCCGTGATCGGGAGTCCCTTAGGACGGCGCACAATTAGCCCAGCGTCGTCCGAGTTTGGCCGGTGTATGCCGTCATTGTAAATTAAGAATTTGTTCTTAACTGACTTGCCTAGTTAAGTAAAGGTTACCTCTTTTTTTTTTAAATCAACATTTAAATATAGGTAGGCAGGCCCACTAGCGGTTCCCTGTGACAACAATTCTGGACCCCCTTGTGGCTCCCCTAAATGTGGAGTATGAAATAATTTTTACATAACTAATTTTTGCTATTGTTCTTTTTTTACATCCGTTATTAGACAGTGGCAACGATGATGATTATGAACATGGTCTTTTGCCTGCTAATGCRTGCAATGCAGTGAAGAAAACGATACGACAACAATAACGTCTAATGTAACTGGCCCCTCTAACAGTACAACTGGCCCCAGCTTGGCCCCCCCAGTTGAAATGGTCTAGAACCGCCACTGGGCAGGCCTCTTGGCAGCAGTCTGCTGTTCATACTAGGCCTATGCTAGTTTCTGTAGCCATTATCAGACTCTAACCGAGGCTAACTTAAGTTGATGGCTGAGGATGTTTAGATTTTCATTTTCACGTCCGCTTCATAATGTCTCCTGCTTACCAATCAATCCCCTTTCTTGGCAGACCGCTGCTCTATGTGTGACTGGTGTGGGGAAATGTCATTCTGGATCTCCTCAAATGTAATAGGCAACATCATTGCAAATACAATTAGCTGTGTCGGGGACTCTGTACTTTTCCAATGCTAATGTCATTTGTTAGGTTTTAAGAGAGGTGGTGAAATTGAAATGGACTGATGGAATTTTAGCTGCATAAAGCCGTCTGTATTTTCCCACTCACTTTTTGAGTCCTAATAAATCGGGGTATTTTTAGACTTTGAGCAAGAGGGGTGAGCAACAAGATTGAGTGTTGAAGCCTGTAAACAAGCAAACATATTTGTCTCTCATAYGTGAGAGTTCAGAGCTAACGYTGCTAAATGTTTATTACAGAGGGTAAACTGCAGTCAGCACTTAGTTTTATTGATTGACAGCAAATTGACATGGGTTTGGCAATTAATCCTATTTGTTGCYTGAGGAAAACATGTTCTAGCCTAGAATCTGTTTTGCCATGTTGTAGAACCTCGCCTTTTGTACTTCTCACCTTTGGTACTGAATGTAGCTAAGATATGTTAGGGCTACCCTATTCTCCTTCAGCAGAATGTTCACATTCCAGAGAAGGAGCTCTTCTTTACTAGGAATTTACAAAAGGCTTGATGGTTGATCCTGATGTTCCTCCCCATCTGCCACAACGCACAGAAGAGACATACTGTAAGCCAAATTMAACAGCTGATTCCATCAAAGTTTGACCTTCAAATGGTCTGAAAATCTTATGCAGTGGCATAATACTGTCACAATGACAGTATTCCTCTGTGAAGCTAACTAGGAAGAGATGTATTATTACAACAAGAGTATTATAGCCATGGCCAATAGCCGAACAGATTATGAGCATGTAGTAGCCTACTCTCCCAAACACGATATACTATGCTCCTCTGAAAGGTAGTCCTGCACTGAAATGAATGGACCTCGCACTGAGTAGCCTTTAAAAAAGGACACATATTGGACAGTGAATGTGTTGTATCTCATTGCTTGTCGTATGGACAACGGGAATGAATGTTRCACCGGTGTCCTTGGAAGCACCATTCGAGTCCCTCAAGTAATTCGTAGAAATGTGAATGGACCAATCTGACGGTGTTTGACGTCGGATAGGTTTGTGGCAGCGGCTGACGTCTGTAGTATTAAGCCGAAAAGAGGCGGGTCTATGACTGTCCGTGTTGTAAAAAGATTGAAGAGGTAGTGTACATTTACTGCTCAATCAGCCCTATGATTGATTACTGCACGAGTGATAAGTGTTGTGATTTCCTTATACTGGACGTCTTCGATTTATGGAATTCATGTGGGAGAAAACAAGACATTGCTCAGTCTGTTTTCATTACGAAACTATTGAATTAATGTATTGTTTATGTGTTTTTTCATGATATCAGGAGTGTCAGCCTGGTATGTAWCGCTTGTAAATCGACTGTAGATGAATGGCTCGGTTTTTCATGACAACCGCAAAAAGGAAACGAACAAGCTTGAGCGAAAATACTAATATATTCGTAACGTAGGCTACACTTTCACACAAAGATCCTGCGACATAGAAATCAGGAGAACGAGCGCAACTCCCGGTGAATCAAGAGCGCACCGGCTCTATCTGCCTGATACCGGCAGAGCATCAGAACACACCGATAGCCGACTATCTCAGACAGTCAACATGCCCAGCATAAGACAGTCATACACGGTGACCGTACCCGAAGAACCCCCGGCCTCTGCTTTCCCGTTCTTGAAGCAAGAGATGCGGCGGAAAAGCTCGAGCATGTCTGGCTCGGTGCTGGTGTCAACCTTTGTAGGACTTCTCATTAATCAAGCCAAGGTAAAACAAGAAAGGATATATTGTCACCAAGATGATCTATCGAATGCTTGTCTGCGTATTAGTTACAGTAATATATGTGTTGTTAATCAATAAGGATCTAGGAGGCTTGATCTCACTAGGGGTTCTTCTACACATCAGCATTGACAGCAATATAGCATTGCATTCAATCTAGCAGTAGGCTAAACCTCCGTTAAGCCTCTGGAGGATCAGTATTCTGGCAGGTCATTAGACTAGTTATACAATCTCAAATTAATCTCACTCCACAGCGCATTTGCTCGTATATTGAATGGTATTACATAGCCAAGTCCTGTATCAAAATAWATTTAGAATTAATCTTTAAATTATTTGTATTATGCAACAACTGTAATACATGAGGCATTATGTCCCACCCTCTTGCTATTTTTATCTATAATTTCATGTCCAAAGAGAGAAACAAATCAAGGTACAATTGTTGGTCAAATCAAATCAAATTTTATTTGTCACATACACATGGTTAGCAGATGTTAATGCGAGTGTAGCGAAATGCTTGTGCTTCTAGTTACGACAATGCAGTAATAACCAACGAGTAATCTAACCTAACAATTCCACAACTACTACCTTATACACACAAGTGTAAAGGGATAAAGAATATGTACATAAAGATATATGAATGAGTGATGGTACAGAACTGCATAGCAAGATGCAGTAGATGGTATAGAGTACAGTATATACATATGAGATGAGTAATGTAGGGTATATAAACATAAAGTGGCATAGTTTAAAGTGGCTAGTGATACATGTATTACATAAAGATGGCAAGATGCAGTAGATGATATAGAGTACAGTATATACATATACAATGAGATGAGTAATGTAGGGTATGTAAACATTATATTAAGTGGCATTGGTTAAAGTGGCTAGTGATACATTTTTACATACATTTCCATCAATTCCCATATTAAAGTGGCTGGAGTTGAGTCAGTATGTTGGCAGCGGCCACTAAATGTTAGTGGTGGCTGTTTAACAGTCTGATGGCCTTGAGATAGAAGCTGTTTTTCAGTCTCTCGGTCCCTGCTTTGATGCACCTGTACTGACCTCTCCTTCTGGATGATAGCGGGGTGAACAGCAGTGGCTCGGTGGGTTGTTGTCCTTGATGATCTTTATGGCCTTCCTGTGACATTGGGTGGTGTAGGTGTCCTGGAGGGCAGGTAGTTTTCCCCCGGTGATGCGTTGTGCAGACCTCACTACCCTCTGAGAGGCCTTACGGTAGTCGGCGGAGCAGTTGCCGTACCAGGCGGTGATACAGCCCGACAGGATGCTCTCGATTGTGTATCTGTAGAAGTTTGTGAGTGCTTTTGTGACAGCCGAATTTCTTCAGCCTCCTGAGGTTGAAGAGGCACTGCTGCGCCTTCTTCACAACGCTGTCTGTGTGGGTGGACCAATTCAGTTTGTCCGTGATGTGTACACAGAGGAACTTAAAACTTACTACCCTCTCCACTACTGTCCCGTCGATGTGGATAGGGGGGTGCTCCCTCTGCTGTTTCCTAAAGTCCACAATCATCTCCTTTTTTTGTTGACGTTGAGTGTGAGGTTATTTTCCTGACACCACACTCCGAGGGCCCTCACCTCCTCCCTGTAGGCCATCTCGTCGTTGTTGGTAATCAAGCCTACCACTGTAGTGCGTCGTCCGCAAACTGATGATTGAGTTGGAGTCGTGCATGCCACGCAGTCGTGGGTGAAGAGGGAGTACAGTACAGAGAGGGCTCAGAACGCACCCTTGTGGGGCCCCAGTGTTGAGGATCAGCGGGGTGGAGATGTTGTTACCTACCCTCACCACCTGGGGGCGGCCCGTCTGAAGTCCAGTACCCAGTTGCACAGGGCGGGTCGAGACCCAAGGTCTCGAGCTTGATGACGAGTTTGGAGGGTACTATGGTGTTAAATGCTGGCTGTAGTCGATGAACAGCATTCTCACATAGGTATTCCTCTTGTCCAGATGGGTTAGGGCAGTGTGCAGTGTGGTTGCGATTGCGTCGTCTGTGGACCTATTGGGTCGGTAAGCAAATTGGAGTGGGTCAGCTAGGGTGGAGGTGATATGGTCCTTGACTAGTCTCTCAAAGCACTTCATGATGCGGAAGTGAGTGCTACGGGGCGGTAGTCGTTTAGCTCAGTTACCTTAGCTTTCTTGGAACAGGAACAATGGTGGCCCTCTTGAAGCATGTGGGAACAGCAGACTGGGATAAGGATTGATTGAATATGTCCGAAAACACACCAGCCAGCTGGTCTGCGCATGCTCTGAGGACGCGGCTGGGAATGCCGTCTGGGCCTGCGGCCTTGCGAGGGTTAACACGTTTAAATGTTTTACTCACCTCGGCTGCAGTGAAGGAGAGCCCGCAGGTTTTGGTAGCAGGCTGTGGCACTGTATTGTCCTCAAAGCGAGCAAAAAAGTTATTTAGTCTGTCTGGGAGCAAGACATCCTGGTCCGCGACGGGGCTGATTTTATTTTTGTAATCCGTGATTGACTGTAGACCCTGCCACATACCTCTTGTGTCTGAGCTGTTGAACTGCGACTCTACTTTGTCTCTATACTGGCACATAGCTTGTTTGATTGCCTTGCGGAGGGAATAGCTACGCTGTTTGTATTCGGTCCTGTTTCCGGTCACCTTGCCCTGGTTAAAAGCAGTGGTTCGCGCTTTCAGTTTCACGCGAATGCTGCCGTCAATCCACGGTTTCTGGTTTGGGAATGTTTTAAACGTTGCTGTGGGTATTACGTCGCCGATGCACTTTCTAATGAACTCGCTCACCGAATCAGCGTATTCGTCATTGTTGTTGTTGGACGCAATGCGGAACATATCCCAATCCACGTGATCGAAGCAGTCTTGAAGCGGGGGTCTATTTTCAGACTGATGTTGAAGTTGTCTGACGTACGTTAGTGAGCTAATGGTGCTTGTGGATCTAGCAGTGACTGGATAACTCCTTGGCCACCGAAACAGTTATCCACCAATGATTGAGGATTTTATTACAACCTTGAACATTGACGCTTCATTGATCAACTTCAATAATCTGGCTTCATCCCAGAGAGAGTGTATTGTATTGAATGCTTCAATGAATAAACTGAACTGAACGAGCAGAGTGGCATGACTGAAAGTATACCTGGCTACGCTATCCTTGGCTCCCGGGCTTCACTCTCATGAGGTGAAAGCCTGTGGCAGATGCTAGTACCTGGCTATCACGATGAAGAGTGTGTTTTTTCAGTTGTCCCTCAAATGTTTTATCTATGGATCATATTAGTTCTTGTAAGGGTTTTKTATAACCTGTTTTGAAAGGAGGGGAAGTGTTGCTATTGTTTCAGTGGATTATCTTGGGGTTGAATATTCAGAGAGACAGTGGATGTAAATATCAGTTGATTGAGCTGGTCCATGACTGCTTAGTCACTCCATGTGAAGACAGTTGGTGGGTTGCTGTTGTATTTGTTTCCTGTTAGGGGCCAGGCACAGGAAGGTCAGAACAAACTGTTCTCCGTCTCCAGCAGCTCTCACTCAACACAACCCACTACTGCTAGCTAATGATTATACCGCATTCCATGGAGCAAGGTGGAACCGTGTCAGGCAGGCCTGGCCTACTCAACCCATTCAGGGCACAACTTGTACCTGGCTGTTTTATACCAGGCTCCCGAGTGGCGCAGCGGTCTAAGGCACTGCATCTCAGAGCTTGAGGCATCACTACAGACACCCTGGTTCAAATCCAGGCTGTATCACACCAGTCCGTAATTGGGAGGCCCGTGCACAATTGGCCCAGCGTTGTCCGGGTTTMGCCAGTGGAGGCTGTCATTGTGAATAAGAATTTGTTCTTAATTGACTTGCCTAGTTAAATAAAGGTAAATAAAAAATAATTAAAGAAAATTCATCACGAGATAGTTCAGCTCAGTGTCTGCCAAGGGCCATGGAACCCAAAACACTGAAATCCCAACAACAACAGATAACATTTCAATGAGATGTCTCGGATTGATAGCGTGGCGGCAGCGATCATGTTATGTGTAAATACATGAGAATGCACAGCAATTAATTCATCAGTCTCCGTGTTATGTGAAAACAAGGTCAACTCTGTATCCCCTGTAAATGGAATGACTGTAGACTGGACTAGCTACAGTTTGAACCACACACTGCCTCTCACCCTCCATCATGCCTTTCAACTCATCACCTTTTGGTTGCAGATGGCATCATATTCTGGATCAATGTATAGATTGGTGTAATGGATGTGCATGTTGTAATACTCCACATAGCCTGGTCCTGTTTGAAGTGTTCTGGCATGACAGCCTGGGATCTGCATTCACACAGAGAGAGATAACAATACTTGCTTTATTGGTCCAGTTGCACAGATATTCTTTATTGTCCCAGTACCCAACCTGACACACAACACAGGCACAGTATACAGGGATATTGAAGCCGGATCTGTAGATTTTCCCACAGGCAGCTTGCGGCTTTGATCCGGCAACCTTCCGGTCACAGGCCCTGCCTCTCTAACCTCAAGGCTACAGCCACCCCCTGTCGTGTAGTATCCATCCACAGTCACACATTGGTCACAAGCTTACTGTACCAGTCCTTCAACCATTCTGCTGAAATAGAACTGCTCATCGCTCACTGCTTCGAATGGCTGTCAATGCAGTTGCACTGTGGTGTAGGCCTGAATGTAGGGTTAGGCGGCCATGGACAGAGAATTCAAACCCATTTGKCAAGCTTTCACAGTATTTATTTTCAATTTGTGTGCATTGTGTATTCTGGTGTATCTGGCGAATCTAGAGGAAGCATGTTCTCTTGTGACAATTGGTCCGACTAGACAAGGCTACTGTCTGACAGGGATCAGGACAGAATAGCATTCTCTGCACTTCTATATCAGCCCATTCTTCCTCTGTTGCCTCAGGCTAGAGCTTTGTCACCCAAAAGGATCCTCCAAAAGCCTACAGATTGAGGTAATCTCCAAATTAATTAGTATGTCAGGCAAGATTGTCGCTAATGATGTTGCGTTCAGCATGAATCCTCTTGCATGTGCCGGGGCTAGTCACACCACTTTGAAGACTAGCGTTCTATAAATAAGCTCATCATCAATTGTTAATGAATGAGACTTTTTCAAAATGGGTGACACTGATTCATCTGTTGCTAGTCCAAAGAAGAACACAGGTTGGTCAGTCAGTTAGTCAAGTAAGTCACACTTGCCAGATGTGAGTGTGACCAAGTGCGTTTGTGATGTCATATTGTCCTCTAGCTTGTTCGTGTAAAAATAGCTTTCCCCGGGCGAGCGGCTGTCAGGATGACTTCTGCAGTGACAGTCACACCGCTCTGACTGCAACCCAGCCAATGAGAACGCGGCAGCAAGTTCTGAAGGAAAGGTGCTATTTTGAGCTCCGATGATATTACTCAGCAAATGTGACGTCATGAGGCTCGTTCTGGAAAACTCTTCTGGGGGTGACGAGCGGTGCGTGTTTGTTTTTAGCATTATCAGTGGTCCTCCTGAAGTTTAGCCTACACTCCCACACCACTTCCCACAAATGTAAAAGCAAGTAAACCAATAACTGACAACAGGAAGTGTTTTGTTCACGTGGTCACGGACTAATAAATCGCTTTATTTTACATTGGAATTGAGAAAGGAGGATTTAGTTAACCCCGAGTTAATTAAACTGTTGGATGGGTTTTTCCGGTTCTGTTGGGAAAGGGGGACAGATGGCGTGGGGTTATTTATGTAATAGTAAAACGCTACAGCCCGTCCAAGTTGGTGTTCTCATAACTACATAAGCTGGAAACACTACACACTGTCCTGGTTGGACTCTCAGACACCAGGAGCACATGGGGGTGTGCCTGTTTTTSACTGTGTGTCCCGTGGTGGTTGGTCACTCCTGCGGTCATGGGTAGGGACTAGGGAGGGAGGCTATATGAGCCAGAACAGAACATGCAGGTGAGAGTTACTGGAGAGCTTCAGTCAGGGTCACTTCAGTGTTATATTGAGTTCCACAGGAAGCTGGATCAGGTTTCCTCTCCTGTTCCCCAGCAGRGCTGTGCTCTACATCAACCCATGAAAACACCATTGTGAACGGGTTACTGGCCTGTCTGACTCTGCGTGAACCGTTTTCATACCGACCCCAGTTGCCCTTCCGCTGGTCTAAATGTGGGGACTGTATCATTGTGATGGGGCCTTGTGTTCACTTATGTTCAAAGTACTAGGCTTAAATAATTGATTGTAGCATTTCTACAAAGGCCTTAAGGCACAACACATTGCATTCCATATTAAAGAGATAGGCTCTACTGTATGTAATGAAAGTTTTGTCCGCAGTCAGATTGGTGCTTTGGTAATTATTTCRGTTACTACTCAATTATAAAACAACTGAACTTCTATAATTAAACTGCAGTGARGTCAGTCATTTTCTTCTCTCCAAAGCCCTTAGTCTACAATTGAAGACCGTTATCCACCTTAAAAACCTTTTAGGCTATTGCTAAGCCGCGATCTTTCAGTTTTGTAGAAAACACTGTACATCTGAGGGGGCGTGATTCCCTCTGTATTGAAATAGGACCAGGCTAGTGTTTGACAAAGAATATGTCCATCTTGAGATCTCATAGCATTTCTATTAGCCTAACCTATAACAAAGGCTCCGTTTTTTTCTGAGGATGGCCCCATGTTTATCGCACACGTCCTTCCACCGTGGGCCCATGCCAAAAATGACATTCGCTCACATGCTTTTGTCGTAAATGTTTTCCTTTTCGTGTTCTTCTCCTCCCCAGAACTCCAAGAGTGCCCAGGGCCTGGTGGGCCTACGGAACCTGGGAAATACCGTAAGTCGTGGCCTGGGTGCACACACACACATACACTCATACATGTGTACACAGACACACATCATATGTTTACAATATATTTAGGCCTCTATTTATGTGTGTTGTGTAAGAAACGTTGACTATTGTCAGTGTACCGAAAACAGTGTAATCCAAATGTCCTATCCTCTGCCATCAGCTTGAGGGATGTGTTTCGATATCACTAACACATTCCCTTAGCTAGTCTATTTGCATTAGCTGAGATTATTTGCCATGCCATCTCATGGCTCTACAAACAGGAGGAGGGGAGGGTACGGGGTATTTGCCAGGCAACAGGGAGAAGGATGGGTCCCAAAATAAACTGTCTACTTGCACTGTGTACAGTAACCTTATCAGAGTGCTTTCGCTGCTGTTGAACTKTGTACCGGCTGGGGGACTTGACTGTCTCTCTTTCTCTATCCCTGCTACCTTCACTCAGCCCACTGTTCCTTGTTTCCCCCGTGCTTGTACGTGTCACGTGGCCACGTGATGTTAGCTGTTCCTCTGTGTGTGTGCCTGCGTGTATGTAACAGAAAATATTTAAATATAACTCCAGCAGTCACGATTTCACCTCTGCACATTTGTCTGCAACGTTGACAACGTTATTGTCAAAGCTGTGACTTCCTGTACCATGAACAGCAGGGTAGTGTGCGTGTTAAACCTCTTCTAAAGACTGTGTGTGTGTGTGTGTGTGTGTGTGTGTGTGTGTGTGTGTGTGTGTGTGTTGTGTGTGTGTGTGTGTGGTGTGTGTGTGTGTGTGTGTGTGTGGTGTGTGTGTGTGGTGTGTGTGGTGTGTGTGTGTGTGTGTGTGTGTGTGGTGTGTGTGTGTGTGTGTTGTGTGTGTGTGTCTCTACAGTGCTTCATGAATCCATCGTGCTAGTGTCTAGTAACACAACAACCTCCGGGACTACTGTCTCCCACAAACTCCCGACGCACCTTAACAAAACAGCCGCACCAACACGGAGCGCTCATGGAGGGTGAGACGCTAGCTAAGTCCCTGCAGTCATGATGCTGACATTTTATTTACATCAAGTCTCCATTTTACAATGTCTCCACTGTTCGAGGGATTGGATCTATCTTTTGTTTCCGGTTGTGCTTCTAGAATTGCCAAGCTCCTCCAGACCATGTGGACGTCTCGAGCAGCGAGGCGGTCGGCCGTCAGAGTTCAAACTCAGATTCAGAGATACGCCCCCGAAGTTCGTGGGATACAAGTATGTTGTTGACAACTACTATTCACAAGTATCTGAATAATGGCACCCTATTTCGTACATAGTGACTACTTTTGACCCCAGTGCAGAGCCCTATGGGCCTGGTGAAATGTGTGCACTTTTACAGATGTAGGATCTTCAATTTGAGCCAGTTTGCTAAGCAGGAAATAATCTGCAAAACAAGGAAATGTGAATTAAGTTATATGGATTATAAGTTAACAAGACATATCTCTCTCACACACGAACAAGCGGA
>NC_036841.1:11447288-11472386 GCF_002910315.2 Salvelinus sp. IW2-2015 | reverse complement strand
TTTTCCTTTACCCACCTACTTGTCCAGATCTGAAACGCTTCTCTGAAGCGCGGAGAACCAGCAAACTGTCCACATTTGTCAACTTCCCCATGGAGAAACTGGACCTCAGGGAGTTTGCCTCGGAAAACAGCAGTGAGTACCATCGTCTGTCGGGTAGAATCGTCTGTCGAGGTACGACAGTGGCAGTCTACTGATTCCTCTCTTTCCCCTGTCCCTTTCCCCCACAGTAAATGCAGTTTATAACCTGTACGCAGTGTCCAATCACTCAGGCACGACCATGGGCGGCCACTACACAGCGTACTGTCGCAACCCCACCTCGGGAGAATGGTACACGTTCAATGACTCCAGGTATGTCTTTCCCTCTCCCTTTATGACACTACACTACCCACAAGGCTCTGCTAGCAAACCATACTGCTCAGAACTCATCTCATTTAGGTTGAATCGACTGGAAATCGTAGAACACTTGAAATACTCCTGTTTCGAACATTCAAGCTCTCTTCCACCTCACTCCATACACAGGGTGAATCTGAAATGGCACCCTATTCCCTTCGCGCACTATCGCGCACTACTTTCATCCCTAGTCTGGTCAACAGTAGTGCACCCTTATATACAGTAGGGAATAGGATGTTGTTTAGAATGGACTACCACAGTGTTGGACCTTATTTGCTGAGCCTCATGTTGAGAGTGCTAGAGCAGAGACTGTCAGGGAGAGGACATGAAGAGCCTGTTTCTGTCTGTCTGTCTGTCTTGCTGGCTACATACCACTCACCCAGAGCTACTTGTTTTCTTAATAGCGGTACCTCCCTGTAATTCTGTCAAGTGTGCAGTAGCTTACCTCCTTCCTCTCTCTGCCTCCCCCTCTCTTCTCCTCGCTCTCTCACCTCTCTCCCACTCATTGCCTCGTGAGAGCCTATCTGCTTCTCTCTCTCTCTCTCTCCCAGCAGCCACCTGTCTTCTTTCCCTGCTCCTCTGCTCTCATTCATTATGCAGTTCTCACTCTCTCTCTCTCTCTCCTAAGTTCTTTCCCTCCCTTTACTCCTTTAACCTTCTCTCTGTTTAAGGCACAGTATAGTACCCACGCAATGTTACTCTAAAAACTCTCTGCCGTAAAACTAGTACCTTTGTTAGAAAACAACCGTCTGAATACACCATCCATTTTCATGGTTTTGTGACATAATAGTTGAAGGGAATCAATATGGCTGTTCCCAGTTCAACATAGTTACATTTCTGTAATAATATTGTCAATCCGTGTTGCTCTTTGCACCCATATGACTGTCTCAACAACATTGCAGCTCATCCACATGCATCCCCCCTTCCTCTCCCCCCTGACAGAGTAACGCCAATGTCCTCCAGCCAAGTGCGCAGCAGTGACGCCTACGTGCTGTTCTACGAGCTGGCCTCCTCCTCGCGGATGTGAGGGCCTCCCGGAGGAGGAGGGCACTGCAGACGGAGGGAGGGAGGAAGAGGAGGGCAAAGCCAGGCCTATTAGGACTAATCACATCCACAACAGAGAGAGGCTACTACTCCCACTTCCCCAACTCCATCCACAACAGAGAGAGGCTACTACTCCCACTTCCCCAACTCCATACCACAACAGAGAGAGGCTACTCACTATCCACTCCCCCTAACTCCATCCACAACAGAGAGAGCTAACTACTCCCCCCCCCAACTCCATCCAACAACAAGAGAGAGTCACTACTACTCCACATCCCAACTCCATCGCACAACACGAGAGAGGCTACTACTCCCACTTCCCCAACTCCATCCACAACAGAGAGAGGCTACTACTCCCACTTCCCCAACTCCATCCACAACAGAGAGAGGCTACTTCTACTGCTGGACGTCCACCCTCAGACTATGGAAACACTACAGGAATCTGTCATATTTGCTGTTGTCTTTCAACCCAGCCCTCCTCACTTCACTCCCTCTCTCTTCTCTCTGCTGCCTCTCTCTCTCTCTGCTCTTGGGGAGCAGGGTGGTCAGAGGAGTTGGCCTGTGCGTGTGTGAGCGTGTGTGTCTCAGAGAGTGTGTGTGTGTGTTATCACAGGAGACCCTCTCCAGGCAATAAAAACCAAGCGTCTCCTTCTCCGAAGTCCCTCTCTCTATGCACTGCAACAAACCAAACTCTCGTCCCGACTGCGCCTTTCTTCTCTTCTTCTTGTTCGAGATCGCCTCAATATTAAAAGACATTMTTTCAATTTCGATTTTGGATTTTCTTGTTGATTTTTGTATTGGTATTACCACCATCATCACGGTGGAAGATTATCTGAACTGTGTTGCGGCAGCGCCCCCTGCTGACGGGATGGAGTAGGACAATATGGCGCCGTCAGAAATTCTTCTTAACACACCTCTCACACAAGCCTGAGTGTCCCCTCCTGCCTACACACTGCAATGTCTCATCCCAGTTTCTCTGTTCAGRTGTGTACAGTACTACTCTGTCCTCTCACTGCTGCTCTCTCTCCTTGTCCTGCATCTTCCTCTGAAAGTGGAGGGGTAGCCAGGTTGTCCTCTTGAGAGTGCTACGTGTTCAGAGGATGCCCTGTACCTTATGTTATTGTTTTCAGTGTGGCTGCTACTGATGTTTTAAAGTGCTGTGAATGAAAAGGACTATCCAGTACAAACTAATACTATTGGTCACAATCTTGTCAGTATGGATTTGTTCATCCTCGACTGTCATGCCATTGAACAACATGGAAAGAATGTTTTGAGAAAAAAAAAACACGATCTGTCTATTTTTATATTCTGATGCAATATAGAGAATGTACTTTACAGTGGTGCTGAAAAGACCCGTTGCTGTTTTCAGTTCATTTAACAGGTGAATGAGAAAGGCTCTTAATTATGCTTACAGGTGACTTACATGAAATAAGAGTCGTACTTTTTAACAGTGGGAGTCAAAACACATGCATTTATTATAGATACACTACTGGTCAAAAGTTTGGGGTCACTTAGAAAAGTCCTTGTTTTTTAAATAAAAATAAATAAAAAATGTCCATTAAAATAACATCAAATTGATCAGAAACACAGTGTAGACATTGTTAATGTTGTAAATGACTATTGTAGCTGGAATTGGCTGATTTTTAATGGAATATCTACATAGGCGTATAGAGGTCCATTATCAGCAACCATCACTCCTGTGTTCCAATGGCACGTTGTGTTAGCTAATCCAAGTTTATCATTTTAAAAGGCTAATTGATCATTAGAAAACACTTTTGCAATTATGTTAGCACAGCTGAAAACTGTTGTTCTGATTTAAAGAAGCAATAAACTGTCCTTCTTTAGACTAGTTGAGTATCTGGAGCATCAGCATTTGTGGGTTCGATTACAGGCTCAAAATGGCCAGAAACAAAGAACTTTCTTCTGAAACTCGTCAGTCTATTCTTGTTCTGACAAATGAAGGCTATTCCATGCGAGAAATTGCCAAAAAACTGAAGATCTCGTACAACAAAGATATTCCATTAAAAATCAGATGTTTCCAGCTACAATAGTCATTTACAACATTAACAATGTCTACACTGTATTTCTGATAAATTTTATGTTATTTTAATGGACAAAAAATTTGCTTTTCTTTCAAAAACAAAGACATTTCTAAGTGACCCCAAACTTTTGAATGGTAGTGTAAATTGTGTGTGTGTGTGTTCATTTAAAAAAACAGTGGCTTTTAGTTTCGTATTTCATGTTATATCCGTTATAGGATATATATTTTACATTACAGACACGACAATGACATCGTGCTGCCAAGGCACATAGCCCTTACAGACCCTGGATGCCTCTGCACGTACTTTAAAATATTCAGGTCGAGGTTAACAGTTCTGTTCCTATGGATAAAAGCGTCTGCTAAATGACTATATTAATAACAAACCACCAAGCTCATCCAATGCTGTATGTCCACTTGATTGACATGTATTCTAAAATGATTTCCCTGTACTGAGAACCCCCCCCCAACCCCCAACCATTCAACACTTTGTTCATGGGAATCCTGGACTGAGGTGTTGTTCCCTTAGCTCAGACCTATTTCTGTAGCCTATGGATGTCACTGTCCTGCTGATACCATGTAAGTACAACACCCAGGAATAGTTATGCTCACTCTGCCCCCTGGTTACAATGGATGACATCCCTCAACGGAGAATACTGGGAGGAGTCATTCTTAAATACATAATGGGATGTTAATCATACAGAATAACAAGTAAGTAAACTTGCATCTCTTGTTTACTTTGAGTCTATATCAGTCTATACACTGAGTAGACCAAACATTAGGAACACCTTCCTAATATTGAGTTGCAACCATGGGTGATGGGACAAGACTGTAACTACCAATTGGGGAGAAAAAGGGGTAAAAAGTACCAAAAAAAGCAAATGGGAAGTACCCCCTTCACAATATAGCAGGTTGGAGAAGAGATTTCCTGTTATCGCCGGAACGTAAGTCATCATGAACACGGGAGCATGGACTTGGCTTATTGCGATCTCCTGCACTTCCCAATAGTAACAAAGAATGACACGTTCAAATGGCAGCTCACAGTTCAACCACTCTTGGTAAGTCTTTGACTGTTATTCTGTTCTTATATCATTAATAGTGCCACACATGCATTAGCTATAATGAGATCATACATTGTTACTCAATAAAATGAAAGCATGAATAGATATAAAATACGTTTGAGGTGTGTTTAACTCTTTAACTCCATATTAGGTCAAGACCCATGTATTTCAAAGCGGATCCTGCTTTTACTTGGAGAGAGACCGAGGGGAAAGAGCTCAGTAGGGAACACCATCTTGGGCAAGAGGGAATTTCACACAGGGATAATGACAACTCACAGCTCCAAGAGGAAGGGCACTGTTGCTGGAAGACAGGTGAAGGTGGTGGACACGCCTGGATGGTACGTGGGGCGCAGCACCCCTGGCAACGTGGGACAGGAGCTGGGGCGAGTCGTGTTCCCTGGGGCCCCATGCCATCCTCCTGGTGGTCTCTGCCACAGGGGACTTCAGGCAGGGAAAATGGAGGACCATGGAAGAGCATCTGAGGCAGATCCAGGCCCCTATCTGGCAGTGAACTATAGTGCTCCTAACCAACTGAGCTGAGATACCAGGAGGAACCACCGTCGAGGAACACATCCAAGGGAAGGACAGGAGTCTCCTGTGGCTTGTGGAGAGGTGTGGGAACAAGTTACATGTTCTGGACAGCCAAGCCAGGGACAAAGAGGTTCAGGTCCAATTGCTGTTGGAGAAAATGTATAGGATGGTGGAGATAATAGGCGCCCAAGGGAAATACAGGAGAGGTTGTACAGCCAGGTGAGAGAGAGCTTAAGGATGGGAGGAGGGAAACAGCAGGGAGAGGACATAGAAATGCTTGTTATGCAGGACATGAGGACAAGGCAGAACCAGTGGGTCACAGCAGTGGTACCCATAGGTAAGTGCTCTGCTCTCACAAGGCTCAATGATGAGCTGGGGTGTAAAATTGCATGTTTGTGGCAAAGGTTAAAGAAGACAATTGCAAATAGAGAACATTAGGCTACTTAGTAGCATTGTATAACTGCACAGGCTATATTGAGATGTTACTGTTTCTTTTTTTGACAGAGGCATCCAAAATGTAGAGTTCAGCAGGAAATACCATTCTTGGCAGAAGAGAGTTTGACAGTGGCAAAATAACAGTCCAGTGTGTGGTGGGACAGGGAGTGGTGGAAGGGAGGACAGTCGCAGCGGATTTTTTTCTAATTTTTACTAACGACATGCCACTGACTTTTGAGTAAAGCCAGAGTGTCTATGTATGCGGATGACTCAACACTGTACACATCAGCTACTACAGCGACTGAAATGACTGCAACACTCAACAAAGAGCTGCAGTTTGTTTCAGAGTGGGTGGCCAGGAATAAGTTAGTCCTAAATATTTCTAAAACTAAAAGCATTGTATTTGGAACAAAACACTCACTAAACCCTTAACCTCAACTAAATATTGTAATAAATAATGTGGAAATTGAGCAAGTTGAGATGACTAAACTGCTTGGAGTAACCCTAGATTGTAAACTGGCATGGTCAAAACATATTGATGCAGTAGTAGCTAAAATGGGGATAAGTCTGTCTATAATAAAGCGATGCTCTGCCTTCTTAACAARACTATCAACAAGGTGGGTCCTACAGGCCCTGGTTTTGTCACACCTTGACTACTGTTCAGTCGTGTGGTCAGGTGCCACAAAAAAGGACTTAGGAAAATTGCAATTGGCTCAGAACAGGGTAGCACAGCTGGCCCTTGGATGTACACAGAGAGCTAATATTAATAATATGCATGTCAATCTCTCCTGGCTGAAAGTGAAGGAGAGATTGACTTCATCACTACTTTTATTTATGAGACGTATTGACATGTTGAATGCACGGAGCTGTCTGTTTAAACTACTGGCACACAGCTCCGACACCCATGCATACCCCACAAGACATACCACAAGAGATCTCTTCACAGTCCCCAAGTCCAGAACAGACTATGGGAGGCACACAGTACTACATAGAGCCATGACTACATGGAACTCTATTCCACATCAAGAAACTGAGGCAAGCAGTAAAATTAGATTTTAAAAAACAACTTTATGGAACAGCGGGGACTGTGAAGCAACATTGGTACAGACACATGCATACACACACACACACGATAACATACGCACTATACATACACATGTATTTAGTACTGTAGATATGTGGTAGTGGTGGAGTAGGGGCCTGAGGGCACAGTGTGTTGTGAATGTATTGTKATGTTTTTAAAATTGTATAAACTGCCTTAATTTTGCTGGACCCCAGGAAGAGTAGCTGCGGCTTTGGCAGCAGCTAATGGGGATCCATAATAAATACAAATACAGTGGTCAGTCTTACAGTCTGTCCAAATGAAAGCAGGTCAGACTGGAGATGAGAGGCAGTGCATCCCTGTGCCCCTATTCTTTATGGCCATACCGGTTGCCTCCTTCACAGAGGAAGATAGGCATGCTGTGGAGAAATACCTGAGTGTTTTGGGTGAGGGGGTATGGAGAAGCACCATGGTGATGGGTTAAGAGGCGGAACCATTGAGGAGCACATTGGGGAGACTGGAGAGCCCCTCRGTGGGCTGCTGGGGAAGTGTGGTCACAGGTACCACGTCTTAGATAACTATATTAAGGGCGACCTAACCCAGGTTCTTGAGCTGTTGGAGATGATGGAGCATTCACCTCTGCTGAAAACACCCTGAGATATTACATGTTTTAAATTATACATTGATGTTATTTGCAATAAACTATTTTAAAGGATGTTCTTGTATGTTCTAATCTAAAACAACGTTTATGTTTCTCTGTATCCAGTCAAATAATGTAAAGGTCCAATGCAGTCAAAACCGTGATTTTAATATTTCCACACAATGAGGTTGGAATAATACTGTGAAAATGATGATGATGCCCTTTTAGTGTAAGAGCTGTTTGAAAAGACAGCCTGAAATGTCTGCCTGTTCTGGTGGAATGGAGATTTGGTCTTCCCATGGTGACATCACCATGCTGTAATTTAACATACCTTGATTAGACTATAATTGAATGAAAACATATTATATTAACTCAATCATGATTGGCTTGATTAAGTTAACAATTTTAGATGTAGACAAATCAGGAACACTCACTTTTCCCCTTTTGACGAGAAATTACCATATTGTATTTAATACATTGGAAATGAAAAGTAAGTATACCAACACAAGCTTTAAATTAATCAAATGTGTCGAATAAATTGCCACAGTAGATTCTCTGGTAAACAAGGAAATACCAACTATCACTTTCAAAAGAATTGATAGTTGTCAAATAGTTCATCTGTGCTTAGTATGCTCAAATATTAGGTTTAATTTAAACCGAATATAACACCACCAGAAGGCTAAATAGCCTTAATTATCATGTTGGCAGCAAACAGTGCAGTCAACGTTCTGTTTTTCCTGTGTGAAACTAACACTGTAAAAGCGTGATAAAATGTGATCCGTGTCATTTCCTGAGAGTTGCTGGTTGAAAATACAATCTACACATGACCCCCCTAATCAGCAGGATTGCATGGGTGGAAGTTGTCTTTCCATGGTGACATGCAGGGGTTTGCAGTGTTTATTTCCTTAGTGACTGAAACTGTACCTCTATTATTCATAGTACTGCATACATGATCATCTCATACCAAACACTATACTCACATCACAGGGCACAGGTTATAGATTAGAATGGGAATGCTTCTCAATGCACTGTGCAGTAGTATCAGTATTTTGGGGGGCTTTTTTAGCCTACACATATCAGACTAGTCAGCTGGCATTGACGGGCAGTTTATGATGCATTTTGTCATCACTCAAGAATGATACTTGACTCAATGCTCCAAAGTTTAAATGATTGACCAAGATTGCGCAAAGAAAAGATGAGATGTTCTCTCTGATTCTGTGGTTAACAACTTCCACGGTGCTCTCAAGATGAGGTCAAATCATGACGTCAGTGATCTTCAGGTCAGAAGGTCAGAGCTCTAGAAAGATGCCRGGGTTTCAGACTTGGAATTCAGAGTTGGGTGACCGTAAAAATAAAAAATAAAAAATCCCAATCGGAGTTCAGTTGTTTTGAACGCACTGAAGTTGGAGATTTCCTAGTCGCCTGTTGTTTTYATTGCTGCATTGATGTCAATGATGCTTCTTTTGCTGCTTGTGCTCCATGTCATGAGTTTGTTATTTTGATGTGTCACTATAGGAACGGTCTGTGGTCAGACATACTGTATGTGTGTCCATGTATTATACGGTCCGTATTACTACTACAATTGAAGTCGGACGTTTACATACACTTAAGTTGGAGTCATTAAAACTCATTTTTCAACCACTCCACACATTTCTTCTTAACAAACTATAGTTTTGGCAAGTCGGTTAGGACATCTACTTTGTGAATGACACAAGTAATTTTTCCAAAAATTGTTTACAGACATWATTTTTTTTAAATAATATATTTATTATTTTCCACAGACAGATTATTTCACTGTATCATAATTCCAGTGGGTCAGAAGTTTACATACACTACGTTGACTGTGCATTTAAACAGCTTGGAAAATTCCAGAAAATGATGTCATGGCTTTAGAAGCTTCTGATAGGCTAATTGACATAATTTGAGTCAATTGGAGGTGTACCTGTGGATGTATTTCAAGGCCTACCTTCAAACTCAGTGCCTCTTTGCTTGTCATGTGAAAATCAAAAGAAATCAGCCAAGACCTCAGATAAAAAATTGCAGACTTCCACATGTCTGGTTCATCTTTGGGAGCAATTTACAAATGACTGAAGGTATCACGTTCATCTGTACAAACAATAGTACGCAAGTATAAACACCATGGGACCACGCAGCCGTCATACCGCTCAGGAAGGAGACGTGTTCTGTCTCCTAGAGATGAACGTACTTTGGTGCGAAAAGTGCAAATCAATTCCAGAACAGCAAAGGACCTTGTGAAGATGCTGGAGGAAACAGGTAAAAAACGTATCTATGTCCACAGTAAAACGAGTCCTATATCGACATAACCTGAAAGGCCGCAKYGCAAGGAAGAAGCCACTGCTCCAAAACCACCATAAAAGCCAGACTACGGTTTAAATTGAACAAGGCTTWAGTTTGGACTGCGAGTGAGCCTGGTTGAGATTAGACCAGTCAGTCTTAAACCTGGTCTTTAAGGACCCCTGTGTGTGCCCATTTTTTTTCTCCATAATATGATTTTCAATTTAGGACAAATTCACATGGGGACAAATTCATACTTTTTGGAGAAATGTCCTCTGGTCTGATGAAACAAAAATAAAACGGTTTGGCCATAGTGACCATCGTTATGTTTGGAGGAAAAAGGGGGACGCTTGCAAGCTGAAGAACACCATCCCAACTGTGAAGCACTGGGTTGGCAGCATCATGTTGTGTGGGTGCTTTGCTGCAGGAGGGACTGGTGCACTTCACAAAATAGATGGCATCATGAGAAAGGAAAATTATGTGGATATATTGAAGCAACATCTCAAGACATCAAATCAAATTTATTTATAAAGCCCTTCTTACATCAGCTGATATCTCAAAGTGCTGTACAGAAGCCCACCCTAAAACCCCAAACAGCAAGCAATGCAGGTGTAGAAGCACGGTGGCTAGGAAAAACTCCCTAGAAAGGCCAGAACCTAGGAAGAAACATAGAGAGGAACCAGGCTATGAGGGGTGGCSAGTCCTCTTCTGGCTGTGCCGGGTGGAGATTATAATAGAACATGGCCAAGATGTTCAAATGTTCATAGGTGACCAGCAGGGTCACAGTGGATGTCGAGGGTGCAACTGTCACGCCCTGACCTTAGAGAACCTTTTATTTCTCTATTTTGGTTTGGGTGTGACTAGGGTGGGTAGTCTAGTTTTTTATTTTCTGGTATATTTTCTGGTATGGTTCCCAATCAGAGGCAGCTGTCTATCGTTGTCTCTGATTGGGGATCATATTTAGGCAGCCTTTGCCTACCTGTTTGTGGGATCTTGTTTTTGTATTGTAGCCTTTTTGCACTACAAAGCTGCACGTTCGTTTTGTTCCTCTTTATTGTTTTGTTGCTGGTTCACATTAATAAACATGATGAACGCCTTCCACGCTGCACCTTGGTCCAATCCTTCCAACAACAAGCYTTACAGCAACAGGTCAGCACCTCAGTAGTAAATGTCAGTTGTCTTTTCATAGCCGATTATTCAGAGTATCTCTACCGCTCCTGCTGTCTCTAGAGAGTTGAAAACAGTAGGTCTGGGACAGGTAGCACATCCGGTGAACAGGTCAGGATTCCATAGCCGAAGCAGAACAGTTGAAACTGGAGCAGCAGCACGGCCAGGTCGACTGGGGACAGCAAGGAGTCATCAGGCCAGATAGTCCTGAGGCATGGTCCTAGTGCTCAGGTCCGAGAGAGAGAGAGAAAGAGAGAGAGAGAGAATTAGAGAGAGCATACTTAAATTCACACAGGACACCAGATAAGACAGGAGAAAACCTCCAGATTTAACAGACTGGCCATAGCCCCCCGACACAAACTACTGCAGCATAAATACTGGAGGCTGAGACAGGAGTGGTCTCGAGACACTGTGGCCCCATCCGACAATACCAACGGACAGGGCCAAACAGGCCCAGTCAGGAAGTTAAAGCTTGTTCGCAAATGGGTCTTCCAAATGGACATTGACCCCAATGAGAGAAGTCCTCGGGAGCGAACAAGACGTTGCTCGGTTTTTCTTAGTAACAGGAACTGCAATAAGTTGGAGCGGAGCTCCGGGTGGTGCAGCAGGTACGAAGCATGCTCCACCTTCAACTCCTCCTGTAACACACACGTCATGTTGGAAACTTAGGGGTTAGTGGTTTAAGAGGAAGGGGCTGGGTGAGAGTAGGGGGTAATGGTAGGGTGTAGGGAAGGACTCATTTCACCTTTCTGTCCAGGAACTTGAGTGCATCAGCATGTCCTCTTCCCACACCAGACACCTCTTCTCAAACACTGGCTTATCATCCACAGAGTCCACTGTCCTCTCCAAACACCTCCACCACTACCAACATCTGCCGTCTGCACCCCAGCTCTGTCTGACCACAGTTTGAAGCGTTTGCCCAACAGACTCTTCGCGCATTTGGGTGGAAGTGTCTGGGAACGAGATMAAATCAAACACAACTGAGAACACACAAACTTCATAGAACAGTGAACACACCTCTCACAAAAACAGACTTTTATGAGTATTATGAATATGGCAGACTAAAACAACTGGCACACACGCACCGCAAGCAAACGGGGACGCACTCACATTGAAATGTTTGTGTCCCTGTGAAAGGGGAGAAAGGTCATGTTTTTCGGGACATTCTTCCTCAGAGGGCAGTAGGCTACAGCTCTCACACACAAACCTCTTCAGAGGGTACGACACAGTCTGCCTCCTCACTTCCTACACAAACACAGGTTAGAGCCTTCGGCTACATACCCACTAACAGAGTACATTGGGAAACTCTCACTCTGCCCTCTTACCTCACACACACACACATAAACACATCTTATAGTCTGCACAGAGAAGCTTCCAAGCCTTTCTATGTGGAAATGACCACAATTTGTGTGCTCATCCATTCCTGTGTGTGTGCGCGTGTTKCCTGTAGGAAGTGGTCCACCTGCTGCTGCAGCTCCAGGTCTATGGGTGTTCTTCTCTACTGAKCATGTGTAGGATGTAAGGGATTGTAAGGGCCTGTAATTCTGCATCTAGCGTCTCTATGGAGAATGAAGATTGTGCACACAAAGTCAAATACAAAGACAATTTAGTTAAATCACACACAGTCCCTGTCCCTCTCCTGAAAAACAGAGGGAAATATGTCATTATACTCGAGTACAGGGGTATTCAACTCTTACCCGACGAGGTCCGGAACCTTCTGGTATTCTGATAATTAATTGCACCCACCTAGTGTCCCAGGTCTAAATCAGTCCCCGATCAGAGAGGGGGAAAAGGCAGTGGAACTGGCTTTGAGGTCCAGAGTGTACTTTGAGGGCTCTTGTATATACAAAGCCATACCATGCAAGGCAGWGTATGGCAGAAGTGTTGTGCCTGTCAACACTGCCAGCTTCAATCTCACCCAGTGGTGCAGGTGTAGTGGTGTCCATATGCAGGAATACACAGTATGCCCACCTATTTCTCAACAGATATAAATCACCTATACTCACTAATTATAATAATTTTATGATTTGACAATTGAATGACCCATCTTAATTCCTTTCATCTCTGCCATTATTAGGTGGCGGGAATGACCACCTATAGCTAGCTACCTACACCATACAGACAAATGTTTAGAATTAATCCATACTCACCTTATGGCAGAGAGGTGATTGTCAAAACTTGGTATGTCAAGCCATGTTAGTTGGGGCTGAAAAACCTCTCCTCCCTCACAGGAAAAAAACTGCAGCTCCAAATTCGCTCCATTCATAAAATCCCCATTAAGCTSCCTGTCTGGCTCCTGACCTATTRAGAGTGRTTATATGCTGTTTAATAAGACATATAGCCTATTTGAAATMATGAGCGCTCCGTAGTCACATTTTCATGTTGTTTACTAAAATACTTTTCTTTCAAATCATATGGTTTGTTTTCAATACTTTAAAAACAAATGGTAGGTCCAGATAGTCACAAATATAGATGGGTGATGGTTAACCTACAAATAAATAAGTTGTGAAGCATTTGCGAGTGCGACACACTAGGTTGGCTGGAACATTATAGTGCTCAGCATTTAAACATCATTATAGTCTTTAAATTATAATGTAAGGCTGTGCCTTAGAATTAAATAATAATATAACGAGAAATGCCTTATTAGGCTTAGGGCCTTTGAATTCATTTTTAGAAACACGAGTTTGGTCACAGTCTGTGGCTTCAGGCTCATGCGATGGTGCCTGGAGAGCAGGCCAGCAGAGGTGAATACCCGCTCCGCGCTTGCAGAGCCACTGGGGATGCTAAACACCATTCGGACCACTCTTGCCAGGCATGCAGAGTGTTTTATTTTTTATTGGTATGCTTTCAGGGTTTTTAGGCAAAATAACCCCTCCCGCTTTAGGTCGCGGGAGCCRGGCGACCTAAAGCGCCGAAGAATGAGCAGATGAAAAAGCATCCCCTCTCCGACGCGCTGCTCCAGCCACAGGACGCCGACCAGAGGGACGGTCACCTCCGTGAAGCACAGGAACCTGACGAGCAGCCTGAAGCGCCGGGGCCTGCCGAGCCTACAGAGTCTTGAAAACCTGACGAGCTAGCTAAGGCATCCTCGGTAGACTCGGCAACAGAGTCTTGACACCCTGATGTACCGGCTGAGGCATGAAAGTCTGAAGAGCCGGCTGAAGCATCCTCGGTTGCTGCGGAACCCAGAACCGATGTCACCAACACAAAAAATACTCCCTGATGCTTCTCTTTGGTGATGCTTCCCTGCAATTAGTGAGAATAGAGGGGGATATGGTAATGCCTAATTAGGTGATTTGTTTCTTCACTGGGATCACGCTTCCCATAGCTGAGTTAAGAGGTAGTAACGCTGATTTAGACCAGTTGATTATTTGTTTCTTACTTTAAAAAAAACTTTTTAGGTATTTTCTTAAAACTGGATCGTAAGTAAGCATTTCACTGTACGCATTTCACCTGTTTTATTCGGCGCATGTGACAAATAACATTTGATCTTGTAACCAGACCATGAGCTGAATGCTGTGAAAATAGACATTGGCTAGAMGGATCTCTGAGCGTTTGCGACGTAGAGCAGTATGTAATCTGCATACAGAGAAATTGCTTGAGGGAGCGGAATTTTGATGTCTTTGTCTTTGTGCCAGCAATTCAAGAGAGAGAGCAAATAGCATAGGGGAGGCAGGACAACCCTGTTTACATCCTCATTGTATGGTAAATGGATTAGAATGGGTAGTTACAGTAGATATAATAGAAGAATGATTCACATACATGGTGCGGATCATATGTATAACTCTTGCTCCAAAACCAAAATGTTCAAGAACAAGCCATAAATATTCCCACTCTATGCGTTCAAAGGCTTTCTCTGCATCTAWTGATAACACAGCACACGGTATCCAGATTGGAAGCCTCAGAAACCACATGAAAAGGTTACCTGACAACCCTTAATAAKCCCTGTTTGGTCAGGATGTATGAGCTTGTTAATAACTTTCTCTAGGCCCATGGCTAGAACTTTGGCATACATCTTCATTTCTGTTCCGATTAACCTGATTGGCCTGAAAATTTGCGAGGTCTTTTCCTTTCTTAGGGATATAATAGCTGTATTGATGTTTCTGTGGAATTGTCTTTTTTCAATAGCAATGTTAAGCAATTCAAGAATAACTGGTCCTAGCTCATCCCAAAAGTTTAGAATGAGTTCAGGAGGTATTCCATCAATACCAGGTGCTTAATCTTTCTTCATATTTAGAAGAGCAGCTTTCAGTTCAYATAAAGTAACAGGTTCCTCTAACAAAACAGTTTCTTCTTGAGAGAGTTTGGGCAACGTAAGGTTCACCAGGAACTGCTGACAAGCATAAGTATCAAAGCTATGTGAGGAACTGTATCAATCGGAATAAGATGCTCTAAAAGTTGTATTTATTTCTGTAGGATCTTAACAGTCCCTTAGTAGGGGATCTGATCAACTGTATTTATGATCTTGTTTCAGCATGTTTAAGCTGCAGTGCAAGTAAGTGGTTAGGCCTACTCACTTGAAAATAGTATTTTTGTCACAGCCTCTGCATAATGAATTCTGCTCTACGTCACAACAGGTCATTAAGTTCCAGTCTACTTGTTTTTAGATCAAGTTCTCTTTGTTGAATAGTTGTTTAAGACTCTTCSAGCATTTTACAATGATTTTCCAATTCACTGATCTTCTGAAGTCTTACATTTATGTTAGAGGAAAATGTGTTGTGATCCTTATGAAAACTTTTACAGCTAACCATAGCATAGTTGAGTCCTCCACCGAGTGGTCATTCATTTKAAAAAATTATTTTAAATTGGATCTAAACTGAAAGATGAAGTCAGAGTTGTGTAGTAAAGTATTATTAACCCTCCATCTCAGAGCACACTTGTTCATTGGGGAGATTTGAAATGTACAAAGGACGGGATTATGATCGGATAGAATGGCCGGTAATGTTTTTAAAAGTTCCATATTACCTGTAATATCAGTAGACGTTAAAACAGTCAATTCTCGAGAAAGTCTTGAATCGAGCAAAAAAGCATGTTTTTCGGAGACGCTGGGAGTCAGGAAGCGGGTGCAGGGGGTGAGTTTAATAATACATAATGCCGGAAGACCTGCTGGAACAGTGCCTCTGCGACCTGGAGAGCAGTAAGGAAGACCAGAGAGGGATAAAACGGCAGGATTTGGAGAATCTATCCACAACCACCAAAATGGTGGTGAAACCGTCAGAGGGGAGACCAGTGACAAAAGCAATGGTGCCCAGTCCATGATTCTCATCCTCGACCATGAGATGGTGGGGTTATGGCGTTGGAGCCATGGGAGGCCGAGGATGATCTTYTGAGCTGGTGCACTAATGATGAAGAAGGGAATGTTTTCCTGATGAATGGACTCCACGGTGAGGGTGAGTGGTGTGATGGTTCCGGATCCTAGTGGCCGATTTAAGGGCTTGAACCGGAAACAGAGAGGAGAGCGGGTATGAGGTGATGTTCAGAGAAGCAAGAAGTTGCCCGCGTCACAGGAATCCACTAGCGCTCTAGAAACAGTACATGAAGGACAGCCAGRTAGTGTGATCGACKTTAAAAAGGGTTCTGCAAAAAATGATGAAGGGATACTCCCACCTGCCCCAGGAGGTGGAAGATCACATGACCGTCCCTCTGCTCTTGTGTATCCCGAGTTGGGACGTACCGGACACTGCTGAAGCTMGTGCCTCCCTTGACCYCAATATGGACAGAGCCCCAGCTGTGTCCATCTGCATCGCTCAGCCACAGAGAGGCYTGTGACCCTTACCTCCATGGGTTCAGGCGCTGAGATACAGYGTGGTCACTGAGGGAGGGAGAGAATCGCTAAATAAAAAATTTGAAAGGTACCTAGCCAAGTCAGTTAAAGCCAAATGATTATTTACGTGACGGCCAACCCGGCCAAACCCTAACGATGCTGGGCCAATTGTGCGCCGCCCTATGGGACTCCCAATCACAGCCGGTTGTGATACAGCCTGGAATCGAACCAGGGTTTGTAGTGACGCCTCTAGCACTGAGATGCAGTGCCTTAGACGCTGCGTCACTCAGGAGCGATAAGGGTACCGACGCTCCCGAAGTAAGCTATCCAGACAGAACGCCATCGCGATGAGTGCGTCCAAGGAGAGGTTATCGTCTCGACATGCCAGTTCCGTCTGGACCTCATCGCGCAGTCCTCTTCTAAATAGCATACGGAGCACCGGCTCATTCCATCCGCTGGATGCTGCTACTGTCCAGAAGGTGAGCACGTACTCGACAGTGGTCTGGTCATCCTGCCGTAGTTAGAGTAGTGGCTCACCACCGGCTCACCACCCTCTCTACCCTCCGGTGGATGATCGAAGATARCTCTGAACAGAGCCATGAACCCCTCATACGAAGCCAGCTCCTCCTCTCTCCCAGACGGCCGTAGCCGACTCCAACGCCCGCCCAGTCAGCAGAGAAATAACCGTGGTGGGAGCTCCCATCTGGTGCGCAACAGAGGGAGCACTGGATTAGGAAGCCAGCTCACTGGGTCGACTGGTGGTAGAGTATCCTCCGATAGTTGAAGGCAACGCCTTTTGGGTATGTTCGAGACGTTCAAGAACGCGAAGGACCTCCTCCATAGCTGTCCCCAGTTGCGCCAGCTCGTCGTGGTGTTGACGAAGTAGGTACCCCTGTCTGGGAGATGTCCCGATACCCTGCTGCTTCCATTTGTCGAGGCAGTATTCTGCAGTGGCGTGCCGTGGGCCTGGGGCCTGGGCCTTCAGTGAGGTACTACACAGTCCCACCCGAATTAATCCACCTCTTATTACCATCATTATGATGCCATGGCTCTAGACACTATACATTTAGACAGAAACGCAGTATAACCAGGCGTTGCGTCACCTTGAAATTGACAAATTGACATTTTTGGGTAAACAGTGTTTACCCAAAAACATGACACAATCAATGAGTCTTTTCAATATTTCCCTTCACCTTTTCATTGTGCAGCTGCGTTTCCCTGCGCGCTTGTTCGTTGAGCTGTAGATRCACTCCGGTGTCCCCAAAAGTTTTCAAAAGCYCCATTGCTTGTAAGTGCCCAGCCGTACTTTGGTGTCTCGTTGCTGCCTTGGTTAGACAACTCAAGTTTGCAAAGCCAGTGTGGCTCCAAACACCAAATCYATCACTTGCAAATAATAGGCATTCCCAGCAGTACAGTTTGCAGTGCTTCTCGGAGCCATAGCGCTCGTAGTTGGAACTTTGAAAGTGGCGAGCGAACGAACCCCTTTCCCGCCTGTGACAGGCTTTGTAGCGTCGGCGTCGGGCGACCTCTCCTTACAATGTCTAACTTGTCTTGAAAAGTTCGTCTTGAGAATGGCGTTATAATTATATCCTCGACCAAATCGATATCTTCTCCTCCTTCCGCCATTGTGGGTTGAAAAAACAGCTTAGTAGTACGCGAATTAATTTGTTTATCAAATTCAGTTTCCTAGATCTGCATAGACCTGCCCATAGGACCTGCCTCTCAATATTGGTAATCCAATCAAAAGACGTGCACGCACTACGCCTGCTAGCTGGCTCCTGTGTAACACTGGAGCCAGCCAGCAGGCGTACAATAGCCAACTCTAAAGCTGATTGGTTGACACTAAATTTTTATTTCCATTCACTATAAGCTACAAGCGCCCYCACTGTTGATTCTGAAGGCCTGAGGGCAGATTTTAGACCCCTGGCAACACATGATGGCTGAATATGATTGGATAAAAGATCTAACATAAAGACCAGCCCTCCAAATCRCAACCTGGGGCTGGAAGCAGTGCAACCAAGAGGAAAGCTATGAAATMAAGAGTATAACTCTTACTCTGGGGAATAATTTAATACATATTTGTGGGAAAATATATTTAAAAAAAWTTTWTATTCTGATGATGTTTAGGCCAGCAGAGAAGGCCTTGCTGGCCCTGACGGCCCACCACTGGTATTCTGTAACGGTGACACTCGGAGTCGAGAAGCAGGGGGTGAATTTAAAAATACAAGAAACATGGAACGATACAAAACAAGCGTAGCGTCTGGACATGAAACAAATAACCAATACTTCCTGGGGAATGGAACTAAGGGAGTGACAGATATAGGGGAGATAATCAGTGAAGTGATGGAGTCCAGGTGTGTCTCATGATGAGGCGGGGAGTTGTGCGAGAGGCAGCGTGACAACATGTATAGTCCTTAGTTGTGGGATTATGAAATCTCCAACAGTCATTAAGATGAAGATCTTTAAGAAATTGTTTAAGCGCCTTGGAAGCATTGGAAGCACTTGTGTTGAGCTATGAGAAGGTCCAGATCTATCAAGTTTAGAATCAATAATGGCATTCATGTCAGTTCCAATAACAAGCGTATAATAATAATAATAATAACAATAGTCCGATAAATTGAGCAGGCTTCTGGTTACAGAAGGGAGAAAATCTTTCTCAAAGGCTATTTTCCTTCCATACAGAGTGGAACATATGTAATACATGTACCCTGTTAATCATTTCCACTTTTTTCAATTGTAAGGGGTAGATTGTGTTTGTAGAATAAGCACCCTTTTAGATTCAGATGTAAAGCACAAAGCAGCTGCCAGTTTGTAGTATTTGTTTTGAAGTCTATGGACATCACCCTCGAAAAGATGTCCACCCTCTAAAAGATGTGTATCTTGCAATAGAGCAATGTCAACTTTAGAACCCCTCAGATTACAGGAAATGATCACCAAATTAGCCATGATCCATCTGTGGTGATGTGAATACCCGTTTGATGGATAAAAGGGGAGAAAAGTAACTTATGATAGCTATAAAATTACTATTCAGTTGCCAATTAAAAAATTGTAAACCAGATATTCCCCCCAAAAACTGTAAACATATCCATAGTTGGATAAAATAATATATATATAATTACAAAACCCTTCAGATTGCCATTCCACCCCAATAACCCTGAAAAATGTATCAAAACAATTGAAACAAAAAATCCCTCCCCCTTACAGGTTAGGACACAACAGTCCTTCCTCTCCACTCAATGTTAGACCCGTGACTGAACGCAGCGGTGTCTCACTAAATAACCCTGAATTTCTCCCTCCATTTCCTAAATATCTTGCATTAACTGACACAATGGAGATATGAGAACGGCAAGAAATGCTGAATTGACTGAATGATTAAGCCTTAACGTAGCACAAACTAACTTGCAAAATAATTCAGTGGTGATAGTTGACTTCTCTAGCTACGCAGTTATTGTCATAGCAACGAGACAAGTTTTTGCATATTTTTGATACTGAATGTTTTGAGATCTTAACCAAAACCTAACATTTGATAAAGGGAACCCGAGTTTACAAATAACACACAAAAAATTATACTTATTTTATTTATTTACTGAATAAAATTATAAACACAACATGCAACAATTTCAACGATTTAACTGTTACAGTTCATATAAGTAAATCAGTCAATTGAAATAAATTAACTAGGCCCTAATCTATGGATTTCACATGACTAGGAATACAGGGGCACAGCCATGGGTGAGACTGGGAAAGCATAGGCCCACCCACTTGAGAGCCAGGCCCAGCCAATCAGAGTGAGTTTTTCTACACAAAAGGACTTTAATACCGAGAGAAATACACCTCTGTTTCATCAGCTGTCGCAGTGGCTGGTCTCAGYCAATCCCACAGGTGAGAAACAGGATGTAGACGTCCTGGGCTGGCATGGTTACACATGGTCTGCGGTTGTGAGGCCAGTTGGACCTACTGCCAAATTCTCTAAAACAATTTTGGAGGCGGCTTATGGTAGAGAAATTAACCAACAGCTCTGGTGGACATTCCTGCAGTCAGCATGTCAATTGCACTCCCTCAAAACTTTAGATGTGTGGGATTGTGTTGTGTGCACATTTTAGAGATATTTTATTGTCCCCAGCACAAGGTACACCTGTGTAATGAGCATGTTGTTTAATCAGCTTCTTGATATGTCACACCTGTCAGGTGAATGGATTACCTTGGCAAAGGAGAAATGCTCACTAACAGGGATGTAAACAAATTTGTGCACACAATGAGAGAAATACCATTTTTGTGCATATGGAAAATTTCTGGGATCTTTTATTTCAGCTCATGAAACATGGGACCAACACTTTACAACACTTTTTTAATGAATTAGCAAACATTTCTAAAAACCTGTTTTTGTTTTGTCATTGTGGGTTATTGTGTGTAGATTGATGAGGAAAATAAACAATTGAATCAATTTTAGAATAAGGCTATAACCTAACAAAATGTGGAAAAAGTCAAGGGGTCTGTATACTTTCCAATGGCACTGTATATGATCAGTTTATCTTCCCGCCAATTGACAGCCTACTGGACCAATTGGGTTTTAAAGTTGAATGTCTTCTGTTCAGACACTCTTATCTACCCAGTCCTTGGCCTGTTTGGAATACGTCACATGGCTTCTGGATCTACTGCAAGGTGTGTAATTGAATAACAACAACAAAATGAAATGAGCCCTAATTAGTCTTTCCTTGTATCCTCCTGAAAAATTATTGGAGGCATGAGTGGAGGAACATTGAGTCCACTCTTTGAAACGGGTGTGAAAAGATACACAGATGTAAGAAATTGAAKAAAGATCAAATCCGAGACAGTATGGTTGATTGTCCTATCTTCATGTCTGTTCCACCACCCCGCTCCTTCTTCCATTCCTTCCCAGGCAGGTATAAACAAAGAGTGATTGGTGATGTTGGCTGGTATAAAACAGAGAGTTAGTCATTACATGTAAATTCAGGGCATGAGCTGATATTCTAAATGTTTTAATTGAAATAATGTAAGGTTGGGTTAGTTTGTTGTCAACACAACTCATGCACCAGCTATGGCCAGAGCCATATATTTATCTATATGGCTCTAACTATGCGTGTGTCCTTCTCATGGACCTTAACTAGGGCAAGTCATTTTATGCGATCAATATCACTGCAGAACACTGATACCTAGTAGAAAATAGTATACTATTTATTATCAGTAACGTTATAATGAAAAAGGGAATTGCGTCACAAAGCTAAATAAACAAAGCAGTCAGTAGGACAGGATAACATTACRGTTACAGTATTTATATTATACAGTTTTTATATTTTTATTTATTTATACATATATTTGTTTGCCTTCACCTCCCTTATCTCACCTCACTTGCTCACATTGTATATAGACTTATTTTTTTCACTGTATTATTGACTATATGTTTGTTTTACTCCATGTGTAACTATGTGTTGTCAAACTGCTTTGCTTTATCTTGGCCAGGTCGCAATTGTAAATGAGAACGTGTTCTCAATTTGCCTACCTGGTTAAATAAAGGTTAAATAAAAAATAAAATAAAACAGTAGTAGCTTAGCTAAAAATACCATAAATTAGTTCAGTGAATGGCAAACAAATAACGTTATAAATTACTTTGGGGTGCTAGCTACAGGTATTATTAATTTAGCTAGCTAGCAACATACCTTAATGGTGGAGCGTTCCCGTCTATGGCGGAAAGACGGGGGGATCAGAACCCGGTTTCAATCGGTCCCCATTGTAGTCAGTGGCCACAACGTGATCACTGGACACGGTCAACCGCAGCTGGTACAATGCACTTCATTTTGGCCAACTTCACTCAGCTACTACCTATTAGCCTTACTTTAGCCTAGCTAGCTACCATCTCTTTGTTTACTTCCTTTCGTTCTTGATTTCCTTTCTTTAGACCAATAGTGAAATGCTCATTCGTCCCGCCTAGTGTAATTATCCATTTTAGAACCAGGATTAAGAGTATTTACCGGATGCATTCTATATGGAAGAACTTTGTTTTTTATACTTTTTACATTAAAGAACACATGTATTTGGCAATTCAATGCCGAGACACCAATTGTTGTTTATGTAACAAATACGTTTGAATCATTTTAGGTAACTTTGGAAATTCAGAATTATATATAAAAATACAGAAATCTAAATACTAAAACAATGGACCTAAAACTGTCTGGGGTACTGACAAACAGCGGGTAAGTGTTGTAAAGGGCCCAGAAGTATTTTTGGGTGAACTTCCCCTTTAACTAATTAGGATACTTGTTGGTGGCCCTTATAACTAGCTGGAGCAACAGTAAGTCAATAGTGACACAGCTTTTACTTTGAAAACAGCTAGCGCATATTTCCTGTTGCAGCACATCCTCTCCACGTCCTTGTGGCCGATGTGAAATGGCTAACTAGTTAGCGGTGGTGCGCTCTAACAGTGTTTCAATCAGTGACGTCACTCGTCCCGAGACCTAGAAGTAGTTGTTCCCCTTGCTCTGTAAGGCCGCGGCTTTTGTGGCACGATGGGTAACGATGCTTCGTGAGTGACTGTGGTTGATGTGTGGAGCTCGTCAGCCTGCAGTCCTAAAAAACGGAAAATAGTTACCTGTGTTCATTCATCCTTTCTTATGGGAGAATGAATGGGGTTTGTGGATAAACACAGAAAATAAGGTCTGAGGCTTAGGAGATCTTATACGTGTTGTTCAATGAGATGATATCAGTCAGTTAACATGACCTTTATGAATGAAGCCTTTATGTGCTTGTTTTAATTACACAAATGCTTCAAAATGACAGATCGCTCCTACCAGGTGGCGTGGCGAGAATCTGTCTCCGCACCAGTGCTCTCACCACTGGTGTCCCCCAGGCTCTGTTCTAGGCCCTCTCCTATTCTCGCTATACACCAAGTCACTTGGCTCTGTCATATCCTCACATGGTCTCTCCTATCATGCTATGCAGAACGACACACAATTAATCTTCTCCTTTCCCCCCTCTTGATAACCAGGTGGTGAATCGCATCTCTGCATGTCTGGCAGACATATCAGTGTGGATGACGGATCACCGCCTCAAGCTGAACCTCGGCAAGACGGAGCTGCTCTTCCTCCGGGGAAGGACTGCCCGTTCCATGATCTCGCCATCACGGTTGACAACTCCATTGTGTCCTCCTCCAGAGTGCTAAGAACCTTGGCGTGATCCTGGACAACACCCTGTCGTTCTCAACTAACATCAAGGCGTGACCCGTTCCTGTAGGTTCATGCTCTACAACATTCGCAGAGTACGACCCTGCCTCACGCAGGAAGCGGCGCAGTCCTAATCCAGGCACTTGTCATCTCCCGTCTGGATTACTGCAACTCGCTGTTGGCTGGGCTCCCTGCCTGTGCCATTAAACCCCTACAACTCATCCAGAACGCCGCAGCCCGTCTGGTGTTCAACTTTCCAAGTTCTCTCACGTCACCCCGCTCCTCCGCTCTCTCCACTGGCTTCCAGTTGAGCTCGCATCCGTTACAAGACCATGGTGCTTGCCTACGGAGCTGTGAGGGGAACGGCACCTCCGTACCTTCAGGCTCTGATCAGGCCCTACACCCAAACAAGGGCACTGCGTTCATCCACCTCTGGCCTGCTCGCCTCCCTACCTCTGAGGAGTACAGTTCCCGCTCAGCCCAGTCAAAACTGTTCGCTGCTCTGCACCCCAATGGTGGAACAAACTCCCTCACGACGCCAGGTCAGCGGAGTCAATCACCACCTTCCGGAGACACCTGAAACCCCACCTCTTTAAGGAATACCTAGGATAGGATAAAGTAATCCTTCTAACCCCCCCCCCCCCCCCCTTTAAAGAGTTAGATGCACTATTGTAAAGTGGTTGTTCCACTGGATATCATAAGGTGAATGCACCAATTTGTAAGTCGCTCTGGATAAGAGCGTCTGCTAAATGACTTAAATGTAAATGTAAATGTAAAATCCAAAGTCACGTTAGCTGATGAAGATTATCTCATAGGGCAAAACTTAAGATCTCCTAAGCCTGTGTTTACCTTATTTTCTGTGTTTATCCAAAAAATAACATTAATTTCCCATAGGCTTTGGCCAACGAGCCATCTCTATGACTATTGCTTTGCTAGTTTAATTAAACCGTTTTTTCCCGTCAGCTTGCAAGGCTAGCTAATGATAAAGCAGCCCATTGGATTCCATGAAAATGCGACGCTAGACAAAGATGGTGGATAAATGAAGAGTTCACTCAGGCCGTTTACTGTCAGTTCCGGGCTGCTTAAGGTGTGGCTCTCCCATAGACACCAGTGCTATAGCAGTTGGGTCTATTAGTTCATTGACTCCAATGTAACCAGAAAAAAAGAAGGAGTCTCACTTTCTCATCCGCCTTGGATGAGTTTGCCGGAAGTGTTGTGGAATCCAATGGGCTGCTTTAGCATTAGCTAGCCTAGCATGCTGACAGAAAAGGCAGTTCAATTAAAAACGAGCAGTATTTCAATCTTCTAGTTATCCCATTATCCAAGCTGCGAAATTGAGGAGTACAGTGACACCTTCCATCCCTGAATTGAGGAGCATTTTGAAGCCATATCCCCCATTCGCCACCGTGCGCGCAAACATTTAGCATTGCATCGTTATGATTTGAAGGGAAGATTTGTAATTTACTCTGCTGAACCTCAAATCGAGACACATTGGCTAGATTGGGGTGTTGAC
>NC_036841.1:11441789-11443946 GCF_002910315.2 Salvelinus sp. IW2-2015 | reverse complement strand
GGTCGCAATTGTAAATGAGAACGTGTTCTCAATTTGCCTACCTGGTTAAATAAAGGTTAAATAAAAAATAAAATAAAAACAGTAGTAGCTTAGCTAAAAATACCATAAATTAGTTCAGTGAATGGCAAACAAATAACGTTATAAATTACTTTGTGGTGTCTAGCTACAGGTATTATTAATTTAGCTAGCTAGCAACATACCTTGAATGGGTGGAGCGTTCCCGTCTATGGCGGAAAGACGGTGGGATCAGAACCCGGTTTCAATCGGTCCCCATTGTAGTCAYTGGCCACAACGTGATCACTGGACACGGTCAACCGCAGCTGGTACAATGCACTTCATTTTGGCCAACTTCACTCAGCTACTACCYTTATTAGCCTTACTTTAGCCTAGCTAGCTACCATCTCTTTGTTTACTTCCTTTCGTTCTGATTTCCTTTCTTTAAGACCAATAGTGAAATGCTCATTCGTCCCGCCTAGTGTAATTATCCATTTTAGAACCAGGATTAAGAGTATTTACCGGATTGCATTCTATATGGAAGAACTTTGTTTTTTATACTTTTTACATTAAAGAACACATGTATTTGGCAATTCAATGCCGAGACACCAATTGTTGTTTATGTAACAAATACGTTTGAATGCATTTTAGGTAACTT
Organism: Salvelinus sp. IW2-2015; assembly: GCF_002910315.2. Classification (NCBI taxonomy): domain Eukaryota; kingdom Metazoa; phylum Chordata; class Actinopteri; order Salmoniformes; family Salmonidae; genus Salvelinus; species Salvelinus sp. IW2-2015. The sequence continues at coordinate 11,443,294 of NC_036841.1, read as the reverse complement.
TGGAAATTCAGAATTTATATATAAAAATACAGAAATCTAAATACTAAAACAATGGACCTAAAACTGRCTGGGGTACTGACAAACAGCCGGGTAAGTGTTGTAAAGGGCCCAGAAGTATTTTTGGGTGAACTTCCCCTTTAACTAATTAAGGATACTTGTTGGTGGCCCTTATAACTAGCTGGAGCAACAGTAAGTCAGATAGTGACACAGCTTTTACTTTGAAAACAGCTAGCGCATATTTCCTGTTGCAGCACATCCTCTCCACGTCCTTGTGGCCGATGTGAAATGGCTAACTAGTTAGCGGTGGTGCGCTCTAACAGTGTTTCAATCAGTGACGTCACTCGTCCCGAGACCTAGAAGTAGTTGTTCCCCTTGCTCTGTAAGGGCCGCGGCTTTTGTGGCACGATGGGTAACGATGCTTCGTGAGTGACTGTGGTTGCGTTCCGTCTATGGCGGAAAGACGGTGGGATCAGAACCCGGTTTCAATCGGTCCCCATTGTAGTCAATGGCCACAACGTGATCACTGGACACGGTTCAACCGCGAGCTGGTACAATGCACTTCATTTTGGCCAACTTCACTCAGCTACTACCATTATTAGCCTTACTTTAGCCTAGCTAGCTACCATCTCTTTGTTTACTTCTTTTCGTTCTGATTTCCTTTCTTTAAGACCAATAGTGAAATGCTCATTCGTCCCGCCTAGTGTAATTATCCATTTTAGAACCAGGATTAAGAGTATTTCCGGATTGCATCTATATTGGAAGAACTTTGTTTTTTATACTTTTTACATTAAAGAACACATGTATTTGGCAATTCAATGCCGAGACACCAATTGTTGTTTATGTAACAAATACGTTTGAATGCATTTTAGGTAACTTTGGAAATTCAGAATTTATATATAAAAATACAGAAATCTAAATACTAAAACAATGGACCTAAAACTGCCTGGGGTACTGAAAACAGCCGGGTAAGTGTTGTAAAGGGCCCAGAAGTATTTTTGGGTGAACTTCCCCTTTAACTAATTAAGGATACTTGTTGGTGGCCCTTATAACTAGCTGGAGCAACAGTAAGTCAGATAGTGACACAGCTTTTACTTTGAAAACAGCTAGCGCATATTTCCTGTTGCAGCACATCCTCTCCACGTCTTGTGGCCGATGTGAAATGGCTAACTAGTTAGCGGTGGTGCGCTCTAACAGTGTTTCAATCAGTGACGTCACTCGTCCCGAGACCTAGAAGTAGTTGTTCCCCTTGCTCTGTAAGGGCCGCGGCTTTTGTGGCACGATGGGTAACGATGCTTCGTGAGTGACTGTGGTTTTTTTCATATCTTTTTTTCACTGTATTATTGACTATATGTTTGTTTACTCCATGTGTAATATGTGTTGTTGTATGTGTCGAACTGCTTTGCTTTATCTTGGCCAGGTCGCAATTGTAAATGAGAACGTGTTCTCAATTTGCCTACCTGGTTAAATAAAGGTTAAATAAAATAAATAATAAAAAAAGTGAACTG
>NC_036841.1:11381790-11441764 GCF_002910315.2 Salvelinus sp. IW2-2015 | reverse complement strand
GGTTGATGTGTGGAGCTCGCAGCTCTGCATCCTAAAAATCGGAAAATAGTTACCTGTGGTTCATTCATCCTTTCTTGGGAATGGAGATGGGGTTTGTGGATAAACACAGAAATTAGGTCTGAGGCTTAGGAGATCTTATACGGTTGTTTCAATGAGATGATATCCAGGTCAGTTAACTTGACCTTTATGACATGAACCTTTATGGCTGCTTGTTTTTAATTACACAAATGCTTCAAATGACAGATCGCTCCCTACCAGGGTGCGTGGCGAGAATCTGTCTCCGCACCAGTGCTCTCCACCATCTGGTGTCCCCCAGGGCTCTGTTCTGGCCCTCTCCTATGCTCGCTATACACCAAGTCACTTGGCCTGTCATATCCTTCACATTGGTCTCCTATCAATTCTAATGCAGACGACACACAAATTATCTCTCCCCCCCCTCTGAATAACCAGTGGTGAATCGCATCTCTGGCATGTCTGGGCAAGGACATATCAGTGGGATGACGGCAATCACCCCTCAAGCTGAACCTCGGCAAGACGGAGCTGCTCTTCCTCCGGGAAGGACTGGCCCGTTCCATGATCTCGCCACACGGTTGAACAACTCATTGTGCCTCCCCAGGAGTGCTAAGAACCTGTGGCGTGATCCTGGACAACACCTGGTCGTTTCAATAACATCAAGGCGGTGACCCGTTCCTGTAGGTCATTGCTCTACACATTCGCAGAGTACGACCCTGCCTCACGCAAGGAAGCGGCGCGGCCTAATCCAGGCACTTGTCATCTCCCGTCTGGATTACTGCAACTCGCTGTGGCTGGGCTCCCTGCCTGTCCATTAAACCCCTACAAACTCATCCAGAACGCCGCACCCGTCGTGTCAACTTCCCAATTCTCTCACGTCACCCGCTCCTCCGCTCTCTCCCACATGGCTCCAGATTGAGCTCGCATCCGTTACAAGACCATTGGTGCTTGCCTACGGAGCTGTGAGGGAACGGGCAACTCCCGTCCTTCAGGCTCTGATCAGGCCCTACACCAAAACAAGGGCACTGCGTTCTCCACCTCTGGCCTGCTCGCCTCCTACCTCTGAGGAAGTACAGTTCCCGCTCAGCCCAGTCAAAAACTGTTCGCTGCTCTGCACCCAATGGTGGAACAAACTCCCTCACGACGCAGTCAAGCGGAGGTCAATCACCACCTTTCCGGAGGACACCTGAAAACCCCACCTCTTTAGGAAACCTAGGAGAGGATAAAGTAATCCTTAACCCCCCCCCCCCCCCCCTTAAAAGAGTGAGATGCACTATTGTAAAGTGGTTGTTCCACTGGATATATAAGGGTGAAGGCACCAATTTGTAAAAGTCGCTCTGGTAAGAGCGTCTGCTAAATTGGACTTAATGTAAATGTAAATGTAAAAATCCAAAGTCACGTAGCTGATGAAGATTATCTCATAGGCAAAACTTAAGATCTCCTAAGCCTGTGTTTACCTTATTTTCTGTGTTTATCCAAAAATAACATTAATTTCCCCATAGGCTTTGGCCAACGAGCCATGGCTCTATGACTATTGCTTTGCTAGTTTAATTAAACCGTTTTTCCCGTCAGCTTGCAAGGCTAGCTAATGATAAAGCAGCCCATTGGATTCCATGAAAATGCGACGCCTAGACAAAGATGGTGGATAAATGAAGAGTTCACTCAGGCCGGTTTACTGTCAGTTCCGGCTGCTTAAGGGTGTGGCTCTCCCATAGACACCAGTGCTATAGCAGTTGGGTCTATTAGTTCATTGACTCCAATGGTAACCAGAAAAAATGGAAGAGTGACTGTGGTTGATGTGTGGAGCTCGTCAGCCTGCAGTCCTAAAAAACGGAAAATAGTTACCTGTGGTTCATTCATCCTTTCTTATGGGAGAATGAATGGGGTTTGTGGATAAACACAGAAAATAAGGTCTGAGGCTTAGGAGATCTTATACGTGTTGTTCAATGAGATGATATCAGTCAGTTAACATGACCTTTATGAATGAAGCCTTTATGTGCTTGTTTTAATTACACAAATGCTTCAAAATCCAAAGTCACGTTAGCTGATGAAGATTATCTCATAGGYCAAAACTTAAGATCTCCTAAGCCTGTGTTTACCTTATTTTCTGTGTTTATCCAAAAAATAACATTAATTTCCCCATAGGCTTTGGCCAACGAGCCATGGCTCTATGACTATTGCTTTGCTAGTTTAATTAAACCGTTTTTTCCCGTCAGCTTGCAAGGCTAGCTAATGATAAAGCAGCCCATTGGATTCCATGAAAATGCGACGCCTAGACAAAGATGGTGGATAAATGAAGAGTTCACTCAGGCCGTTTTACTGTCAGTTCCGGGCTGCTTAAGGGTGTGGCTCTCCCATAGACACCAGTGCTATAGCAGTTGGGTCTATTAGTTCATTGACTCCAATGTAACCAGAAAAAAATGAAGGAGTCTCACTTTCTCATCCGCCTTGGATGAGTTTGCCGGAAGTGTTGTGGAATCCAATGGGCTGCTTTAGCATTAGCTAGCCTAGCATGCTGACAGAAAAGGCAGTTCAATTAAAAACGAGCAGTATTTCAATCTTCTAGTTATCCCATTATCCAAGCTGCGAAATTGAGGAGTACAGTGACACCTTCCATCCCTGAATTGAGGAGCATTTTGAAGCCATATCCCCCATTCGCCACCGTGGCGCAAACATTTAGCATTGCATCGTTATGATTTGAAGGGAAGATTTGTAATTTACTGCTGAACCTCAAATCGAGACACATTGGCTAGATTGGGGTGTGACGTTGTAAAGAACATGAGTGAGAACAATAGTATTCTGTTCTCCCAGCAACAGGAAATTATGCAGGCACAAACATGATTAAAAAAAAGTTACATCGGAAGGTCTGGAGGGGAGATAGAGAAGATAGGATGACGGGGAGAGTCGAGGAGTTGCTGTGTCTATAGAAGAACAAAGACCATGGATTTTTTTTATTTTAGATTTTATATATTTTATTATTTAAAAAGCATTTATTTTGAAGGTTTACACAAATACTGTTATGTTAAACTATTGTGTATTTTGAAACAAACACACTTTATATGTTATTGGAATTACCCAATAGATTCTGAAGAATATAAATGGTCTCTTGTGCTGGGAAGCTGGTTTAATACAGAGTGCTGGTGACTCCTTACTCTACCCACTCCCTTCATTGCAATGCAATATATACACAGAGAGAAAAATACTTGACTACATGTTTCAGCTAGAGGGGGTGGCCATTATTCAGTAAGGTCTCTACTAACCAAATGTTTCGTTTTTGAGGGGAACTGTGTTATAAATATCCAGCAGCACTTCGTACTCTGCCTATTCCATTGCCCCCAATGCAATACTGTACACTATATATGAAATACATATTGGTTTATAGATTTATTTTATTTTATTTGTGCTGAGGTATAAATGGGATTGGAAGTAGTCAGTAGGGTCTGTAGAATCTATATCTGGTGACATTTCATGTGCTCTACTTTTGACTAGGGCCCATGGTGAGAGGAGAAGAAAGGGGAGTAGAGGAGAAGAAGATGGGAAGAGAGGATCGTTTTGGTTTGACGTTACTCTTAAAGATGATTTGCCCTTCTTATTTTTATGCCCCTACTGTACCAATCCCATTGCTTTTTAGCTAGTGGTGGCTAAAGTTAGCCGGAGTTTGTAGTAGCTGGCTTCTGATAAGAATCAATGAATTAGAAATTCCTAATATCACACCCTTAACTACAACACTAGGGCTGTCGGTCTGGTCCAGCCAGCATGGAACGTTGCCATGGAACAGGAATGTCTGTCATTATAATTCTACAAAGTCTCCATTCTATTATTCTACAGGAGAGGTGATGGAGCACTAGCTAAAGCCTGAGGGTCTGGTAGAGAAGATAGGATGATATAGTAATAGGAGAGGATGGGAGGAGAGAGAACAGAGGGGAGGGGAGTGAAGAGGAGTTTCTGTGTTTCTGGAAGAACAAGACAATGGAATGGATGGATGGAGTCTTAAGTGTGCCCCTTGATCGCCTGACCAGTCTACTATCTGGTCCGTCTTCTCTACAGTCTTTAATGACAGGCTCTAGTGGCCTAACCTCGGACCTCTTATAGTGTAAGGTTTCTTGTGTAAAACATTACTATTCGGGCGAAATTTTCGTAGTGCAAAATAATTGTCAAAGCGCTAAAAAATACTGTTAACCTCATAAGTATGGTCATAGGGCTCTGGTCAAATGTAGTGCACTATATAGGGAATCGTGCCATTTGGGAGGCAGACTATGAATTCCTTAAGGTATCTTGTGTAAGATGGTACTTTGTGCACAGATATGTAAAATATGTTGTTGGCTTGAGAGTATGTTGTTTAAACATTCCGTATTCCTTAAGTCTCCCATGAAAATGACACCAGATAGTAGAGTAAAGTAGAGACTCAGAGCTACAAAATGGTATATCATACACTGCATTTGGGAAAGTAATTCTGCTTTGAAAGTTGATATACTTTTGAGAAAAGGGCCTTTGAATGTTTTGGTACCGACTGGAGAGCTCTCCTTTGTCTACACCCATTCAGCATTGTTCACACCCTCTTAAAGAGGTGGGTGGGGCTGGCTTAAGGATTCACATGTTAGGTCATGTGCTAAACAATGAGTAGTGTAGTAAAGATTAAGACTAAAAGTGGTAGTAGCCTACAATAAGGAACATTTCCAGGTGAACAGAAAGTGTCCAGATATAAAGATACCTTAATAGAAAATGACTAAAGTAAAAGTCACCCAATAAAATACTACTTGAGTACTTGGAATTGCTCAAATGTACTTAAGTATCAAAAGTAAAAATAATTTACAATTCCTTAAACCAGACAGGCCCAATTTTTATATATTTTTTATTGACGGATAGCCAGGGGTACACTCCAACCCTCAGACATAATTTACAAACAAAACATTTGTGTTTAGTGAGTGTGTGGTATGTCACAAAATCATCTTACGACCACACATATCAATATACATTTTATATATCAATATTTTGCTAAGTCTTGCAAAGTGGACGGATCTCCACAGAAGGTGTAAACAGTACAGACAATGGTTACTTGCATAGCAGCAATATCAGAAATAGACAGTGTCAATATAAATAAAATAATATACAGTATGTACACGAACAAGATCAATAACGATAGTGATAGACGAGGTAATTGTATGCATACAGTCAGGGGTAAAGTGGCTGAGCAGCAGGATAATAAAAATAATTGTAGCAGCAAAGTAAGGCGTGTGTGTTAGGAGAGAGTCATGTGAATAGAAGCACTGCAGATAGTGCTGATGACTGATCTGTCCGAACCTCGCATGAACAAGGGAATCTATATTCGGAGAGCCTGTTTCTGTCCTTACCTTGACTTTGGTGCAGGGCATGTGATGTCCAAAAAGAAAGACAAATTCCAGATACTAACGTTACACACATTTCATACATGTAAGTTACTGTTAGCTAGCAAGCCAGCCATCTAATCGCCGCTAACAGCAAGCTTTAACTTGGGGTCTTTTGTTTAGACATGTAACGTTAAAGTTAGCTAGCTAAAAAATTTACCAAAATCCCAATCCAGAGTAAAGTTAGCAATCCAGCCATCGAACTCCAGCTGGCTGGCTAGCTAACAGCACGCTATAATTAGCAATACAAACAAATTTTCATAGCTAGCTAAAGTTAACCAAAATAGGTTCAATGTTAGATTCTTACGCATATACATAGATGAAAGCTTCACGTCCTGTGTCGTTTCCGTTTAGTTTGAACAGCTTGTTTAGCAACTTGTGTCAAGTAACTTTGGTTCACACTGACAGTGTACAATGCCATAAGTATCATCAGAACTTTCTCCCTCTCTGTCACCGATGCCATGGTTGCCCTTAGTTTGAAGATGTAATCCGGAGACATGTTTTATACAACAGCCTTCTGTGTTCTCTTTTCGACTCCCTATGCATTCTTCCGTGACAACACTGTTGATTGTCGCCATTTCTTCTCCATCACTGTCATCAGAAGACTCTACAATGTCTTCAATGAAAATGTTTTTACCTAAATCAGGGATTTCCTCATCGTCCGATTCCTTTTCAGAGTCAGTCAGCATGGCACAATCGTCCTCCAGAAAGTGGTTCATCACAACTTTTTCCCCACTTACCTTTGTCGATTGCACCTGATAAATTCAGGGCAGCAATGCTATTGAGAGAAGTAGCAACATATTTACAGTTCTCCATGGCTAATGTTATATATTTAGAAAAAACTGCAGTAGAAAAGATTATCTACACATTACGAGCAGCTCATTTTATAGACACAAGATGCTAGACCAATCCAATCTCATCTCTCGGCATGTGCAGTCCACTCATTATCTCAGCCAATCATGTCTAGCGAGAAGGTTGCTGACTTTTTCTGTGGCTAAACCAACTAGGCTCATAATTTAACAATTTTATGCGTATTTACAGATGGCATACAATTTGATTTTAAGGCATATGAAAGTTCACATGTTCAAGAAGGCATTTCTTTTTTTTACACTTATTTTAAATACATTTTTTTACCCCTTTTTRTCTCCCCAATTTCGRMGTATCCAATTGGTAGTAGTTACAGTCCTGTCTCATCGCTGCAACTCCCGTATGGACTCGGGAGAGGCGAAGGTCGAGAGCCATGCGTCCTCCGAAACACAACCCAACCTAGCCGCACTGCTTCTTGACACTACATTCAACATTCAACTACATTCAACCCGGAAGCCAGCCGCACCAATGTGTCGGAGGAAACACCGTACACCTGGCGACCTGGTCAGCGTGCACTACGCCTGGTCTGCCACAGGAGTCGCTAGTGTGCGATGAGACAAGGATATCCCTGCTGGCCAAACCCTCCCTAATCTGGACGACGTTGGGCCAATTGTGCGTCGCCCCATGGACCTCCCGGTCGTGGCCGGCTGCGACAGAGCCTGGGCTCGAACCCAGAATCTCTGGTGGCATAGCTAGCATTGCGATGCAGTGCCTTAGACCACTGCGCCACCCGGGAGGCCCGAGAAGGCATTTCTGCCCCCCAAAAACATTTTGATAAAAATATTTTTTTTTACGTTCAAACAGTTCTCCTGTGAATTRGTGACTTGCGACATATGCCTAGTTTCCTGAATCGGGTCACATATAGATTCTACAGACATTACTGAGTACTTCCAACCCCATTTTAACCTTGGCACAAATAATAGTTTAAAAAAAATCTTTAACCAAATTATTTCCATATACTGTGTATTGCACATGTCAAACTCATTCCAAGGAGGGACAAGTGTCTGCGGGTTTTCGCTCCTCCCTTGTACTTGATTGATTAATTAAGATCGCTGATTAGTAAGGGACTCCCCTCACCTGGTTGTCTAGGTCTTAATTGAAAGGAAAGACTAAAATCCAGCAGACACTAGGCCCTCATGGAATGAGTTTGACACCCCTGGTGTATTGCATTCTGGGCAATGGAATAGGCAGAGTACAAAGTGCTGCTGGATATTTAGATGACATTCACCCTAAAAAAAAAAATATGGCTAGTAAAGACCCTACTTATAAGTACTTCCAACCTCGCTTTTATCTCTGCACAGTTCTTTTTTTTAAATTGTAAACCAGTCTTAAAAATGTTTTTATACAATATTTTTCATTGTTTTCATAAATATTTCTCATTGTTTTCATAAATTTCTTGTTGGATTTGCTTATAAGCACAATACAAATAAATGGTCATTGATTAATTGTAATTTATTTTGAAATCGACATTGCAATGTTTTGAAATGTCGACTTTTATTTTGAAGGTTTCCGCACACTTCCAGTCAGACGCAAAATTATTTGAAAAGTACCTGAGGTCAAAAGGCTCAGCTACTATTAATTTGCATCTTCGGCGTGAACGCATACAAGTACGGTTCGCTTCCTGCTTCCTCGTATTTAGACCGTGCAGCTGGTTAATGCGTGTGTATCATGTATATGTTAGCTTGTGGCGTTCTATTTTTCCCGGGACTGTTCTTCATATCCAGGAAAGTGCTTGAATCCGCTTTCAAAAATTGGAATGATGCAGATGTGTTTGTGGTCAGCGAAAGGTAGGCTTATTGTGACTATTTCCGTATTCATAACCAGTTCTTGTCATTGAATGACTTAACTAGTAACTGACACTAGGTATTTCAGTGAGCAGATTTCCAGTTCTATCGAAACAACTCCGGAGAAATCTATCAGAACTGAACCGCAAACTGGATTTACAGGAGACATTGAAGATGCCGATTCTCATTTAAAACCAAGAGCAATTTAACTTGCCATTAACCCGTTTTTCAAGCTTAATAATGTCAAAATACGTTTGGTAACGTTACTTACCAAAGAATGGCGTTTCACTGAGCGACAGATGGACTTCCAAAAAGGGTCTAAATAAAAACGTATATGCAACCGGAAAAATGCTTTATCTGAAAATAATTTATTTATTAAAATACACTAAATGAAGCCTATCTAGAAATATATAATCACTATAACGTACCCTATATTGTCTACATAACCCGTTACCTGGCACCAATAAATTAATATAAAACAATTTGTTTGTTATTTTAAATTAATATTAAAACCAATGAAAAACCAATTGTGCGCACTTTGCATAGCCTCATCTCATGTATTCCATCTCTCCACAAGGTTGCTGTCCTCTATCTATGCCACTCTGGCTACTATTGTTGGGTTCATAATTGCTACAGCCTCCAATGATGTGATGTCTGACAGGTAAGAATTCATGTTTAAATAATTTCCTTTTAAACAGCAATCATCACGTGTAGAGAGGAGATTACGCAATCACTGAGTGGAAATATAACCAGTGATTCTTTGTTACAACCAGAGCCATTAAAAACAATAGTTTTTGGGGCAGAGGCCGTAGTACACTTATAGATAAAAGACTGACATGCACAACAAGAGCCCGTCACCAGAGTCCTCTCGAGATTAAATTGAGCACAACCCCACCCCACCACCAATTTTAACACTGTGGTCTCATTATCTGCAGGGTTTGGCTGTTTTCAGTTCCTTCGTGACTGAAACTGTTCCTCAATTATTCATAGTAAAAAAGGAAACTGTTTTGAAAAAGCGTAAGGTCATGAACAGTCAATTTGACTGTACGGTCTCCGCAAATATAATTAAGTTTATCCTAATCATCTATGGCAAAGATATTTATATTTTCCCCTTTCGTCTGTAGTTAGTTACTGTCTAGCTAGGTCTTCAGCCAGCATGGAACAAAAAGGGAGCGGGYGAGGGTCGTTCAAAACTCGGGACGCAGTTGTCAAGTCAACACACCTGTCAGTGTTGTTGTGAACCGCCTCACAAGAGAAATTGAAGATGTATAGCAAAAACAAATTGATACAATGTCAGTGTTTGAGTTGCTTTGTGTATCACCAAATTTGCTTGATGATTTTACTGCAGCACTACATTCAAGTTGCTTGACATGGGCGTTTCAAAGAGCTGTCACTCAACGTCGGGCTCATGAATATAAGTTTCTCGCCCACTCAGCCTGTCTTTTCAAACTTCCTGGTAGTTAGCCATGAGAGGAAAAAAATATAATTTCTAATTTTTAGCATTTCTATCCAAAACAAATTATGGGTGATTTTATTTTAGTCACTAAATGTTAGTTTACATGGGCATCAGAATGACTGTTTGGGACCTTCTTTTTTTATTTTTTATTAAATGTTTAATTCCAGGTCATGTGACATGATTAACCAAAACACAGCCCTATTTATATTTTACTCTACCCTCCAGTTTCATTGGGTGTAGGAAGAGGATTCAGTGATAAAGGAGAAGGCCACATTTCTATTTGTTTCACTGGTTAAATCATCAGGTTTAACACACAAAATCCAGTGTAAGTGCTTACTTTCATCATGAGCCTAATGTACTGGTATGTCACCATCTTCTTTAGGCACAGACTGACCAATGAATTTGTGTGGTTTGGTGCTCCTTACATGGCCTTTGATATCTACGCCATGTATCTGAGTAACTACCACAGTCAAAAGGTCAAAGGGCACGAGGAGTACAGAAAGCACTCCCTCCTTACCATTAAGCAGTTCCTCCTCCGGCATCCCCTCATGGTGGTTCATCACATGGTCCTCCTCATGGTTTTTATGCCCATCACTCTGGTGAGGACAGAGCACAATTACTGTACAGTAACTTTAGGTCTGATGTGTTACATCGGCAGTTGAAATTTTTGTTATTGAGAATTGGCAGTGTCATCCTCAACCTGGCTGTGCTCAATGAGTTAGTTTTTAATACTCATATCATGCTGTTCCCCCCCAGTTCCTCAGGACCGGTCTAGGTGGAGACTTCTTCATTGGCTGTTTCTTCATGGCAGAATTCAGCACTCCGTTTGTCTCATTAGGAAAGGTTCTGATCCAGGTAAGGCTACTCCCAGATTCATAAACCCCTTTTGTTGCGCTTTAGGAAGTCTGAGCATAGTATGAATTGTACTATAACTCGGTGTACAATCATTAAACAATCCATATATTTTCCTCTCTAGTTGGGACTAGAGGACTCATGGCTTCACAGAGTCAACGGTGTGATGGTTCTGCTGAGTTTCTTCACCTGCCGTATCCTGCTCTTCCCCTACATGTACTGGGTGTATGGTCAGCAGTACACCATTCCCTTCCACAAAGTGCCTTTCCATCTACAGCTCAAGTGCAACTTAGCCAACCTATCCATACTGGCACCTCAGATCTACTGGTTTGTGCTGCTGTGTCGCAAGGCCTATCGCCTCTACCTGCGTCAGACTGGGTCAATGGGTCAACCTGCTCACAAAGATGGCTCAAAGACAGATTAGAGGTGCCATCTAATTCTGTGGTTAGCAACATGTCAATTATGCTTCCTTTGCCCTCAGGTCTTCAATGCCATGAGTTATTTCAATCCTTGCCTCTAAAGGAACGGTCTGTGGAATTTAGGACATGCAACTGCCTATGAATACAAAATTACTGGTATTTTAAAAAAAATCTCAGGGGTCAGACACCATCTGTACTATGTAGTTTGTGCAATAAATATTTAGTGATTTTTGAATAATTGTTTTCTACCTGAAAGAGTGACACCATACATGACTAGTCAGGATGACTTCTAATCCCCAAATTTATTTTTCATAGTTACCTAAAATAATTAAGTATGTGAAATGTTGCACTAGAAAATAGATTTGACAGACAAATGTAATAGGTTTAGCACTGACAGCCCAAGCTTTTTGGTCAAGTTGTAACCCTGTCTTGTGTCCTAGTGTGGATGGTCAAAGTTTGTTTTGCTTAATAAACCATTGAAAGACATGCAATTTGTCAGTTTTATTCAAAAGTACATTTTGGGTCCGAACATTGAGGCTGGGAACAATAAACCCTCATTCAAGCGCTGTCTTAAATGTGCATCAACCTGTTGACGACAGCTGAGCAATTTTCTGATGCAACACAGCCTTCATCTCGGCGCTGTCCAGGTTGTCTGTGATGGTGGTGAAGAAGTGGCGAGTGTTCTCGGTCTCCAGGTGGGAGCTGCTGGGGTGTGCGGCCAGCACTGCCTCGTAGTGGGTCAGGATCTCCAGTGCACACAGGAACAGGGACTCGCACTGACCGCCGGGCATCATCACCTGAATGTGCTGCACATGGCAGAAGAGCTGGCTCAGTACAAACAGCACCCCCTGGCTGGCGGTGGTGGTAGCTGCCCTCTCTTTTGGGTCTTTGTTGGAGGAAGACTGTGACAGCTTTCCCCTCAGGGAGTCTATGACCTCTCTCATGGCGCTGGCGTACAGCCGCCCCACGTGGGCCCAGCCCTGGCCAGGCAGCCAGTCTTTGCAGCTGGAGCCACAGAGCAGCTGGAGGACACGCAGCAGTAGCACGGACAGACGCAGCTCGCAGGAGAAGGCCCGCAGGTCCAGCAGGGGGAGAAAGTCCACGTACTCCAGAGAGTAAGGCACGTGGAGACGGCCTGAGCGGAGCAACTCTCGCATGGCTCTCAGCAGCCTGCCCCACTCGGTGATGGTGCACCAGGGTAGGGTCTGCGTCACGGCCACCAGCAGGCCTTTGCTGAACATGTTGACGTCGTCGGGCCGGTGCTGGTCCAGAGCCAGGGAGGTCAGCATGGTGTCCTGAATCTCGTCAGAGACTGCGCAGCACTCCATCCACGCCAGCAGCCCTGTGCCCTGCCCATACTGGGCCAACTTTAGGCCAGACCACTTCTGCTCCGGCAGCTCGCACACAGCCAACAGTGAGAATGGCACCTCGTTTTTGAAGTGATCCCCCCACACTACCTTCAGATGGAAGCGAACAGTCCAGTCCAGGGCCTCCACTTTATTGTAGAGCCAGAAGAGGGCTCTGGACCAGGTGTTGGGGGCTGAGGCCACCTCCCGTCCCACCACCTTGCCCAATGCAGTCAGCACAGTGACGAGCAGCACCTTGGACTCCATGGATAAGTGACGTGGTGCGCCCTCTGCAGGAAGCTCCCAGCACCTGCAGCCCTCGTTCAGAAGCTGGCAGAGGACGCAGAGGAGGGGGAACGGGGAGCAGTTCATGACCCAGTGTGGAGATYCATCCTGGAAATCCAGAGAAAATGCAGAGTGGAGCAAACGCAGGCACAGCTCCAGGCTGCAGGTGCTAGAGCCAGAGGGGGAGAGGTGAGGCAGGACGAAGGTACACACAACCTCTTCAGGGTGCAGGAAACTCTGTCCGCTCTTGGAAATGCTCGGCTGCATCAGTGCAACCAGGAAGTGCAGGAACTGGTCCTCCTCCTTAGCCGAGGACAGTTTAGTCATGGCAGTATCTTGAAGACAGCTGCACAGTAAGCTCCCCGTCCCCTCTGTGCAACCGGGAGCACCGCCCCTCAGCCCTGAGAGCTGCTGGAGTATCTTGGAGAGGAGGCTGTGGGCCCCATGGTTCACCACCGCTAGATGGCAGCACCGYCGCAGGGTGGCCTCGGGGTTCTGAAAGGCCACGCGGGCTATGGCGGCCACGGCCAAGCTGAGGTTGTTCTGTGCCGCTCCCCCCTGGATGATGCAGTTGAACGCCATGTTGAGCTCCTCACTAAAGCCCTCCGTCACAGCCAGGGGCAGAGAGCCCTGGAGACCCTTCTTGGAAAAGGTTAGCATTTCCGCTAACGTTGTGTTTTTCTCAGCTAAGGGGAGCTCTGCGAAAATGTTCACAATAATGTCCTTCAGCTTTCTGCAGTGCTCTACTTCTTCAGTATCTATTTGGCACTTTGCAATGAGAGTGGAGACTAATTTCATGACAATGTCCTTTTGCTGGAATGCGGTTTTGTTTCTCTCCAGACAGCTGATCCACTCCTCCATGCTCAGGGACCAGCTCAGTTCAGTGGCAAATAGCATAGTGAAATCTTGGAAGCCCTCCAAGCGGTGGTTAATGATGGCTACGGCAATGTGGGCCATTTCCCCAGCGTTGCGCTCTGTGTCGGGGAAGGACAGTGAGCCTAACAAGCCTCTAAAAGTGCTTTGCACATTGTTCAGTGTCTGGCGCTCARCCTCATCCATGGTCTCAGACATGGACCGTTCCTCTAGGGACTCGAGCACTCTGGCCAGACAGCTTTTAAGACGGAGTGCCAAGACACCGGGGTCACCGCTGTCTGTCATCTCCAGCAGCCCTCTCTTCTCCCAGGCCTGAGTGAGCTGTGAGACAGTCTGCAGGGCTTGCATTAGTGTCATTCCACAGGGTTTAAACTGGGAGGGTGTGTGGGCTGCCTTCAGGTCACTGTGGGCCTCGCTTATCACCTGGACCAGATCAAACTTKTCTATCCCAGCATGCCTCTTTCTGACAYTCACRGRACTGGTCAGGCTCTGAAGTTGCACCTCAGCTGGGAGGATGATAGCTTGGTCTATCAGATGRGAGGTGTACAGGGAGTCGAGGCAGTTGGATAGGGCACGGTAGCAAAGGTCAGAGGTGCTCAGATGCTCTTTCATCTCCTCCAGAGCATGAAAAAGAATGGACAGCACATCAGTGGTGGATGGTGGTGATGTTGGGGTATCTGGGTCTGACTTGAATCTCTTGGCAGCCTGAGGTGAYAGGCCYGTGGTGTTGGTGAGGCMGGTCCACRGGTTAGTAAAGACCTTATCMAGGTCGTCCTCCTCTTGCCTTCCCCCCCTGCCCTTCCACAGCTCCCACCACACCTCCAGCAGGACGCGGACYTCCTCCTCAGTGCTGTTTCGGGTAACGTGTTGAACTAGCTRCTCTAGCTCWGKACTCAGGTMMGKCGATGGSAGYCAKAYKAGCAGCTGGGCGTAGATCTGAGAGAAGCCTTTCAACTTGACCAGCTCAAACATCACTGTTCGGTTAATGTCAGGTAGACTGTTCTGCAGAGAGAAGAATGGATTCTCCCTCCAGCCGATTTCCATGTCRTCMTCGCMCTCCCMCCCCAGTAATTTGCTCCATAAGACYCAGATGATTTTCTTCTTCCAGCGGACACTGCTCAGACAGCTACCTCGCTCCTGCCCACAGATTTCTCTGACAGCCTGTAGAATTGGGTGGCCAACCTTCRTCCAGTCCTCCTTCTGCAGGGCACTGAGTGACGCWGGCTGGCATAGCCTGTTGGCCAACAGAAAGCCTCCCTGGAGAACGGCAGTCTTCTCACAGCTCAGCCAGGAATCTGAAAGCACAAGCAGAACAGTGAGAACGTATGAACACAGGAGTAGACTYGAGAGTAGTTAGTTCAGGACAGAAACCATGTTGCCAGGGCCAAATCCATTTGAGTTCAGTCACTTTTTGACAGATCCTCGTTGAGAAAAAAATACAACTTTGCATACATGTTTGCCCATGGAAGAAGTTGTCAGAAAGTTACTTTTTGTAACTGAATTCCAAGACATTCCAGAGATAAAGGTGCTCAAAGTTGACCCATTTTGCATACCCCACCATACCATGAGACATCCATGTCTTCATCACTGGAAACGATAAACGGTTGAGTTTGATATCATTTAAAAAGCTTACAAATAGGGTTGCAAGCTTCGGTTGAGACACATGCTTTTGAATACAGGGTGGGTGTCATTTCAATCATATAAATAATTCATAGCATGGACCTATCCTTCAGACCACTGGAATTTAGCTGCTACGCCATTGAAATGTGAACTTCTGATTATTATCACCTAGTCAGTTGTACAAGTGAATGCCTTCTGCATTTAACCCAACCCCTCTGAATCAGAGGTGCGGGGGGGCTGCCATAATCGACATCCACATCTTCTGCGCCTGGGAAACAGTGGGTTAACTGCCTTGCTTAGGGACAGAACAACATTTTTACCTTGTCAGCTCGGGGATTCGATCCCGCAACCTTTCAGTTACTGGCCAAACGCTCTAACCACTAGCCTACCTGCCGATCCACCCACATTCAAATGTCAACTGATAGGGGTGAAATTACAGGTTTAGCACCTATGTGGAAGCTAGGTGATTTGCAACAGCACTTGGCTGCATTCAAAACAAATTTCCTCCACCGCATCCCATTTCTCTGTAACATGGCGGAGAATTGCAATCGAGCCCCTTACTTTCGGTTTTGGTCCACCAGCTTCGAACAGCTGTAAAGAAAAAATGTTGCTATTAAAAATATAATACACAGCGATTTAGATGGTACACCGATTCCCTACACTATTCAGTGCTTGTTTTCTGAAACTGAGCGAACAGTGTAGAATTTTAGCAATCAGGAAATMACAGTGATTTCTACATTGTAGCTGTGTTAATCAGGTCAAGTGGTAAAAGTCAAAACAGCTTTCCCATTTTGAAATCAGATGCCATTCAGGAAGGAGGAACCAATGAGCGAATATCATAGCCAATCCCAACACTAGAGGGTAAGTAATTCTGTGAAACACACCATTCCACTTTTACTGCAGATATTTTGGACATTTTCTGAAATTACAATGCATATATTCTTAATAAAAATCCTGTGTAGAACCTTGAAATGGTCATGTCTATTCTATTATCTATATTTCAATAGGTTTCCTATGAAAGATTAAGAGTAGAATTTAAAACAGATATTCCCATTCAAATCAACATTCTATGTGTYGACTTCCAACCATCTTTGTGGTACCATTTGTAAGTTGAAATGTCAACTTATTAGTACATTTATCAGCCAAAACATGACACCCACCCTGTATTCAAGAGCATGTTGTGTCTCAACCGATGGCAGTTACAAGACAACCTCAGATGTAAAAAAGGGTCTAAGCTACAACATGTGAATATGACAAATCAAAGTTAACATGTTTTTTGATAGTTGATGTTTAAGGTTAAATGGCAGTTATTATTAAATAAATATTTAAGCAATTATACAATAGTTTGACAACCCTGTTTGTAAACTTTTAAGTGATATCAATATCAACCGTTTTCCCCCCCACCCCCAGTGATGAAGGTATACAGGGCATTCAGAAAGTATTCAGACCCCCTTCACTTTTTACACATTTTGTTACATTACAGCCTTATTCTAAAATGTATTTAAATTMAAAAAATCCGTCAATCTACACACAATACCCCATAATGCCAAAGCGAAGAACAGGTTTAGACATTTTTGTAACTATATTKAAAATAAACAGAAATACCTTATTTACATAAGTATTCAGACCCTTTACTATGACACTTGAAATTGATCTCAGGTGCATCCTGTTTCCATTGATCATCCTTGAGATGTTTCTACAACTTGATTGGAGTCCACCTGTGTTAAATTCAATTGATTGGACATGATTTGGAAAGGCACACACCTGTCTATATAAGGTTCCACAGTAAATAGCGCATGTCAGAGCAACAACCAAGCCATGAGGTTGAAGGAATTGTCTGTAGAGCGCCGAGACACAGATCTGGTGGAAGGGTACAAAAACATTTCTGCAGCATTGAAGGTTCCTAAGGCCACAGTGGCCTCCATTCTTAAATTGAAGAAGTTTGGAACCACCAAGACTCTTCCTAGAGCTGGCCGCCCGGCCAAACTGAGCAATTGGGGGAGAAGGGAGGTGACCAAGAACCCGATGGTCACTCTGAACAAGCTCTGGAGTTCCTCTGGAGATGGGAGCACCTTCCAGAAGGACAACCATCTCTGCAGCACTCCACCAATCAGGCCTTTATGGTAGAGTGGACAGATGGAAGTCACTCAGTAAAAGGCACATAACAGCACGCTTGGAGTTTGTCAAAAGGCACCTAAAGGACTCTCTGGTCTGAAAAAAATCAAGATTGAACTCTTTAGCCTGAWAGCCAAGCGTCTGAAGCATGGTGGTGGCAGCATCATGCTGTGGGGATGTTTTTCAGCAGCAGGGACTGGGAGACTAGTTGGTATTGAGGGAAAGATGAACGGCACAAAGTACAGAGGGAGCCTTGATGATAACCTGCTAGAGCGCACAGAACCTCAGACTGAGGAGACGGTTCACCTTCCACAGGACAACGACCCTAAGCACACAGCCAAGACAATGCAGGAGTGATTCTTATTGAACATCTCTGGAGAGACCTGAAAATAGCTGTGTAGCGACACTCCCCAATCAACAGAGCTTGAGGCTTTGCAGAGAAGAATGTGAGAAACTCCCCAAATACAGGTATGCCAAGCTTATAGCGTCACCCAAGAAGACTTGCTGCCAAAGGTGCTTCAACAAAGTACTGAGTAAGGGTCTGAATACTTATGTAAAAGTGATCAGTTTTCTATTATAATTTGCAATAGTGTCTAAACAGGTTTTTGCTTCATCATTATGGGGTATTGTGTGTAGATTGAGAACAATTTAATCAATTTTATTACTGGCTGTAACATAACAAAATGTGGAAAAAGTCAAATGGTATGCAAAATAGGTCAACTTTGAGCACATTTCTAAAATGTTTTGCCATTCAGGTCAAAAGTCACTGAGCACTTAAACAATGGGGAAAATGACATGTTTAGTTAAAATCAAAAGGGGTGCTGTCAGTGATTGACTTGAAATAGATTTACCCTAAAGCACAGCTCTACATAGTTCACACCTGACCGTAAATAATGTGTATTGTCAGCTAGCTAGTTCAGCAAATAATGAAAATACATACAGATAACATGTTATAACTATAAGCAAATYCATTCAACTCAAATCTCATTGCTACCTTGATTCATTGTGTTTGGGTGAGGCGCAGTTCAGTCTTCAAACGTGCATCCTTTCATCCACGCTGGACCRAATTCCACGCCAAGCCAACTACAACGAAGAGCACGTGTACATTTTTGTTCAATGCATTCTACTAATTGCAATAAAATGAGACAAGTTTAATACTTTAACTAGATACTTACTTTCCAAGGCGATATTACAAGAAACCAATGAAAGAAACGTGTTTTTCGATCACTCAAAACAACTCTTCTTACGGCCGCATCACGGTCACGTGGGCGGGATTTTATTTTTTTGAAGAGCGTCAAAATGTACTTTAACTTTACAGCGCCACTCATGGTATGGATGTATAGTGAGGGTTGTTTAGTTGCAGTAGCATGTTTTGGTTTTAATATTGTTTTGCCTAGTAGTTTAACACTTTCTTCCTCATTCACTTATCTGATTATTAGTTTACTATTACAAGCCATTGTAAAAATCAAATGTTAACGTGTTTTACGGACAGCTGCACAAGCAGTCTGTTTTATTCATTTTGCGTCAAGTTGTCTGAAATGAAAGTGAAAGCTCTTCGAGTTGAATGGCACGGGGAAAGATAGGTCCAGAAGACCGTTTTGTAACATGATTTTAAACGTCAATATTCTTATCTGTTTATTTCTCTGTGGAGGTAGGCTACTTTATGACCTATTGTTTTTTTGTTTTTTTGCTATCATATTTCTTTAATCTGATGGTTTCAGGCATGTTGTGCTCGTTCAGAGTTATGTTTGTTAGCCTATAATTATGATTGATTTTTAAAAGTGAAGTTAAATTTAAACTCTCATAGTGATTATTCTACTTATTCCTCGATTTGACAGAGGTGCCAGGAATCCAGTCTTTCGAACAGGTGCCTTGGCTGCCCTGTCAGCTGGTGGATGAAAGTGTAACGTTCAATGATGAGGGACATGCTGAAACCGAGTACCAACACAGAGACGCTGGGCTGCAGTTTGGCCATCCAGGGGACAGTACTTTGAACCCTAATACTATCACCTTCCTTGTTACAGGTGAATGAGAGAAACAGCTGAACAAATGTCAGAWTTGGTTATGTGTTCTTCACTGGTTAATGTTTGTTGTTTTCAACACTGAGAGGTGCTCTTCAAACCGTGTGTTCAGGCTCTAAGGTGGACATGAGGAAGTACATTGAAGGAGTAGTGGAGCACCAGCTGCAGTGTGAGATCCGCAGGTACAGCACAGAGGGCCTCCAMATGCGTTGGCCAGGTTTAGGAGCCCAGGAGCATGACATCTGGTTCACCTGCACCATACGGCACACCGACGGTGTATTCATCATCACCAGCTTCCTCAGACACACCCCTGCAACACCCACACCTGGCCAGGCACACTACCGCAACTGGGCCGCCATCGCAGACAGAGCGGCGCTAACCACTTCAAGTAATGCAGACTTTTCATTCTGTCTATTTGTTATGCAGTAGATCACGTCAAACTCATTCCACGGAGGGCCGAGTCTGGGTTTTCTCTCCACCCTTGTACTTGATTAAGGTCACCAATTAGCAGTGGTGTAAAGTACTTAACTTAAGTAGTACTTTCAAGTATTTTAACTTATTTGGGGTATCTACTTTACTGTTTATATTTTTGACTACTTTTACTTCACTACATTCCTTAAGAAAATATTGTACTTTTTACTCCATACATTTTCCTTGACAGCCAAAAGTACTGAATGCTTAGCAGGACAGGAAAATAGTCAAATTCACGCACTTATCAACTGAACATCCTTGGTCGTTCCTACTGCCTCTGATCTGGCCGACTCACTAAACACACGTTTCGTTTGTAAATTATGTCTGAATGATGGAGTGTGCCTGTGGCTTTCCGTAAAAAAAAAAAATATGGTACCATCTGGTTTGCTTAATATAAGGAATTTGAAATMATTTATACTTTTGATACTTAACTACATTTTAAACAATGTTTTTTGACTTTTTAGAATTTAGTGGGTGACTTTTACTTGAGTCATTTTGTATTTTAAGGTATCATTACTTTTACTCAAGAATGACAGTTGGGTACTTTTTCCACCACTGCTAATTAGTAAGGAACWCCCCTCCCCGAGTTGTCTAGGTCTTAATTGAAAGGAAAAAACCAAAACCCGCAGATACTCGTTGGGACACACCTACTCATTCAARGGTTTTTCTTTTTTACTATTTTCTACATTGTAGAATAATAGTGAAGACATCAAAACTATGAAATAACACATATGGAATCATGTAGTAACCAAAAAAGTGAAACAAATATATTTTAGATTCTTCAAAGTGGTGTTTGGTTCTGAGAATGGAAATATACTTATTCATGTCACTGAGGGAGAGTGGGTAATGTATAACGTTTACATTATGTCAGGATATGTTATTGTTAGCCATCAGGGATCCTCTGGGAGGAGAAGAGACAGTCTGGTACCAGGCACCATGACAGCRGTGAGTTGGGGAGGAGTGAGCACTTTGGGGCAGAGGTCAGGTCAGATGACGTGAGGAAGAACCGATATCACTGAAGGTTTTGTCTAGCAACAGAGATGCATTGGCTGTTCAGATGTGTAGGAGGAGACTCAGCATAGGAGAAAGGGTTAAATACTAGTGCTGGTGTGAATGTTTTCGTCGATTCAGCTGTTCGATCCTTTGGGAAGAATAAGCTTGGTTTGAGCTTTCAGTGTCTGAGTTCTTACTCTAATAATCAGAACCTAACAGTAGCCACCCTTTGCCTTGACAGCTTTGAACACTCTTGGCATTCTCTCAACCAGCTTCATGAGGTAGTCACCTGGGATGCTTTTCCAACAGTCTTGAAGGAGTACCCACATGCTGAGCACTTGTTGGAGGCTTTTCCTTCACTCTGCGGTCCAACTCATCCCAAACCAACWGAATTGGGTTGAGGTTGGGTGATTGTGGAGGCCAGGTCATCTGATGCAGCACTCCATCACTCTCCTTCTTGGTCAAATAGCCTTTACAGAGCCTGGAGGTGTGTTTTGGGTTATTGTCCTGTTGAATAACAAGTGATAGTCCCACTAAGCGCAAACCAGATAGGATGGAGTATCACTGCAGAATGCTGTGGTAGCCATGCTGGTTAAGTGTGCCTTGAATTCAAAATAAATCACTGACACTCACCAGCAAAGCACCATCACACCTTCTCCTCCATGCTTTATGCTGGGAACCACACATGCAGAGATAATCCGTTCACCTACTCAGCATCTCACAAAGACAKAGCAGTTGGAACCAAAAATGTCAAATCTCAAAAAAGGACAGATTTCCACTGGTCTAATGTCCATTGCTCATGTTTCTTGTCCCAAGCAAGTCTCCTCTTCTTATTGGTGTACTTTAGTAGTAGTTTCTTTGCAGTAATTCAACCATGAAGGCCTGATTCACGCAGTCTCCTCTGAACAGTTGATGTTGAGATGGGTCTGTTACTGGAACGCTAGKATTTATTTGGGCTGCAATCTGAGGTGCAGTTAATTGCCGATTTCTGAGGCTGGTAAGTCTAATGAACTTATCCTCTGCAGCAGAGGTAACTCGGTCTTCCTTTCCTGTGGTGGTCCTCATGAGTGCCAGTTTCATCATAGCGCTTTGACGGTTTTTGCGACTGCACTTGAAGAAACTTTCAAAGTTTGACATTTTCCAGATTCACTGACCTTCATGTCTTAAAGTAAAGTTGGACTGTTTTTCTTTGCTTATTTCAGCTGTTCTTGCCATAATATTGACTTGMTCTTTTACCAAATAGGGCTATCTTCTGTATACCACCCCTACCTTGTCACAACACAACTGATTGGCTCAAACGCATTAAGAAGGAAAGAAATTCCACATTTAACTCTTAACAAGGCACACCTGTTAAMTGAAATGCATTCCAGGTGACTACCTCATGAAGCTGGTTGAGAAAATGCCAAGAGTGTGCAAAACTGTCATCAAGGCAAAGGGTGGCTACTTTGAAGAATATCAAATATAAAATATACACTTTTTTGGTTACTACGTGATTCCGTATGTTATTTCATAGTTTTGATGTCTTTACTGTTATTCTACAATGTAGAAAACAGTAAAAATAAAGATCCTTGAATGAGTAGGTGTATCTAAACTTTTGACTGGTACTGTATGTCAGTTATTCCTTTTATACCCTTGTTTATTTAATTTAGCCATTTGTATATCTATGTAAGAGTACAATTTTTATGTAAATTGTCCAATACTTCTCTCTCCTGAAAGTCAGAGTCACATATACTGTACCGTATGTCTGTCACACGCATCAGAATAAGACCCTAGCTATAATCTTTCTATATTTCTCCTTCCTCTGCACCCCCTTCCTGCCCTGCCTTGGCTGTGACCTGTGTGTAGCTGTGATGCTAGTCCTCACCCGCTCTCCCTCTGTGCGGGTGGGCCTAGTGAAGCAACAGAGCTTGCATTGTCAGTTTGACGTGGACCACAAGGCAGCTGACCTGACAGTGGAATGGCGTTTGCAACAACGTGGCGAACGCACCACGCTCTTCAGCCACTCCAGCCGCTCGGGCCAGACGGAGGGGAGCGGGGTGCTGCTTAACGCCATCGGTAGGGGCAACGCATCCCTGACGCTCCCCCTCACCAAGCAGAGCAGCGAGGGGACGTATGTCTGCCTTGTCTCAGTGCCTCCGCTGTTTGGTAGCCATGACATCACTCTGCACATCATGGGTAAGGCGGATGGGTTAGTGGTCACAGGACTTGATGCAGACACATTTCATTGTTGAAGCTTTGCACCATCATTTGCTCATTGAAAGAATACGCAAATTACTTTTATTATCACTACCTGATATGGTATACACTTTTATAAATTTGTACATCTCTGACATGATAGCCATAATGTAACCAATTAAAGGTGTCATGGACTGCCATTTTTATCACCTTGTAAGTACCGCCAACATCCTCATTGTAATGCCAGTCATTTCTGACATCGTCCCTCAGAGCKGCCTCGCGTGTCCTTGAACGTGGACTCTACCATCTCCCTGGTGGACAGGGGGGAGCAGAAGGTGGTGTGTGAGGCAGAGGGCTACTACCCCCTGGATGTGGAGATGGAGTGGTTCAGGGATCCCAGTGGTGGAGGCCTCCTACCAGAGAAGCTGGACACTGTCCTGTACTCCAGCCACCGCCACCACCAGGACGGGACCTACTCTCTGTCGGCCTTCTTCCTGCTCCACGCTTCCCTGCATGACTCGGGCTCCAAGTACTTCTGCAGGGTGTCTCACAGCTCCCTGCGCATGCCCATCCGCAAGAGCTTCACCCTCATCGTCACAGGTTAGGTGGTTTAGGAACTTATCATGGAGTTTTAAACCTTAAACCCTTGATTAAAAACCAGTCTGATTTCGTACAGTGATACAGTATGCGTTCATAAACATTTCTGCAGATTTACAGAAGCATGTTTTATACATTTTATATACACTGAGTATACCAAACATTAAGAACACCTTCCTAATGGTTGACCCCCCCCTTCCCACAGTGGTGTCAAGTTGGCCGGATGGCCTTTGGGTGGTGGACCATTCTAGATACATACGGGAAACTGTTGAGTGTGAAACCCAGCAGCGTTGCAGTTCTTTACACAAACCGGTGCGCCTGGCACCTACTACATACCACGTTCAATGGCACTTCAAACTTTTGTCTTTCCCATTCACCCTCTGAATGGCAAACATACACAAGCCATGTCTCAATTGTCTCAAGGCTTAAAAATCCTTCTTTATCCTGTCTCCTCCCCTTCATCTACACTGATTTGAAGTGGATTTAACAAGACATCAGTAAGGAATCATAGCTTTCACCTGGATTCACCTGGTCAGTCAATGTCATGGAAAGAGCAGGTGTTCTTAATGTTTTCTATACTCAATGTATATAGTCTTCACAGGATATTAATCCAAGCGTACTACACTGTATGCAGTACCAATTCATGGCCACTAGGTGGCAGCCCCAGCACATACAGTATGTACTGTATTATGCTATGAGACGAGAACATGCTACAAAAAACAGCGTTGACTGAAACTTTGGATGTTATGTTTTTTATCAGAGTATGATAGTTGGAACGCTGCGCTGTGGTTGTTCTTTGGCTTTGGATCCATCTTGGTCATGGTGGCCATTTTGTTTGTGATGCTACCCCGCCTGAGCTCAGGTGAGCATCTCTAGTTCACCACACTCTGTCCTTTACCTTTAGTCATTGCCAGGTTAAGCTTGTTAATGAGGTCACCCAATTGAGATATTGCTAATTATTGTTTGCTTGCMAGGACATCCTGTGAACTTTGAATGTTTTTCTTTTACAGCAAGAAAAGCAAATCAGGTGGGTACATCTTCATACCTAACCGCGTGTGTGTTTCAAGTTTTATTAGTAGTATAGACGGGATATGCATGGTATACATCATCCAACAAAATGCTTACTTGCAGATTCTTTCTCTACAATGCAACAACAATAAGAAATAATAAAAGATAAGCATACGAACAAAGTAAATGGCAGTAGAATAGAAAGCATTTTAGCATAAGTACAATACAGGAAGGCAAAATATACAGTGCATTCGGAAAGTATTCAGACCCCTTGACTTTTCACATCTTGTTACATTAAAGCCTTATTCTAAAATTGATTTAATAGTTTTTTGCCCCTCATCAATCTACACACAATACCCCATAATGACAAATCAAAACAGGTTTAGACATAGTTGCAAATTCATATTTTTTTTAAATGATGGAAATATCACATTTACATAAGTATTCAGACAATTTAATTAGTACTTTGTTGAAGCACCTTTAGCAGTGATTACAGCCTTGCGTCGTCTTGGGTATGACACTACAAGCTTGGCAGACCTGTAATTGCAGAGTTTCTCCCATTCTCTGTAGATTGTCTCAAGCGCTGTCATGTAGGATGGGGAGCGTTGCTGCACAGCGATTTCAGGTCTCTCCAGAGATGTTAGTTCGGGGGGACATTCAGAGACTTGTACCGAAGCCACCCCTGCGTTGTCTTGTCTGTGCTTAGGGTCGTTGTCCTGTTGGAAGGTGAAACTTCGCCCCAGTCTGAGGTCCTGAGCGCCTTGGAGCAAGTTTTCATCAAGGATCTCTGTACTTTGCTCTGTTTATCTTTGCCTCGATCCTGCCTTGTCTCTGTCACTGCTGCTGAAAACCATCCCCACAGCATCATGCTGCCACCACCATGCTTCACCGTAGGGATGGTGCCAGGTTTCCTCCAGACGAGACACTTGGCATTCAGGCCAAAGAGTTCAATCTTGGTTTCATCAGACCAGAGAATCTTGTTTCTAATGGTCTGAGAGTCTTTAGGTGCCTTTTGGAAAACTCCAAGTGGGCTGTCATGTGCCTTTTACTGAGGAGTGTTTTCCTTCTGGCCATTCTACCATAAAGGCCTGATTGGTGGAGTGCCTGCAGAGATGGTTGTCCTTCTGAAAGGTTTTCACATCTCTACAGAGGAACTGGAGCTCTGTCACCTCCCTGACCAAGTCCCTTCTCCCCTGATTGCTCAGTTTGGCCGGGCGGCCAGCTCTAGGAAGAGTTGGTGGTTCCAAACTTCTTCCATTTAAGAATGATGGAGGCCACTTTTCTTGGGGACCTTCAATGCTGAATAATTTTTTTGGTACCATTCCTCAGATCTGTTTCTCGACACAATCCTGTCTCCAAGCTCTATGAACAATTCCTTCGACCACATGGCTTGTTTTTTTACTGACATGCACAGTCAACTGTGGAACCTTTTATATAGACAGGTGTGCCTTTCCAAATCATGTCCAATCAGTTGAATTTACCACAGGTGGACTCAAATCAAGTTGTAGAAACATCTCAAGGATYATCAATGAAACGATGCACCGGAGCTCAATTTCGTGTCTCTTGGCAAAGGGTCTGAATACTTAATTACATAAGGTATTTCTGGGCTTTAAAAAAACAGATAAATGTAAAACCTGTTTTCACTTTGGCGTTATTGTGTGTAGATTGCTGAGCAATTTGTTTTATTTGATACATTTTTGAATAAGGCTGTAACGTAAGAAAATGTGGATAAACTCAAGGGGTGTGTATACTTTCCCAAGGCACTGTATAGTCCAATATTTACACATGTACTGGAGAAGGTGGGATGGGGGGGCAGTGTATGAACTGAGCAGTATATTAAGGGTTTGGTTGCAGCAGTTGTGTGTGTGTGTGTGTGTGTGTGTGTGTGTAGCATGACTAGGGTTATCACGATACCAGCATTGCGATACTCCGAGATATCGTGGCAATGAAACAAAACATGAAGCAGACTACATTTCCTGAGGAAAACAGTCCTAATGTTGGAAACAAGCAGCCTTATGTTGTCACCCAGAATCACATTTCTTTTCCAAGGTATAGCACACAATATTTGACACACTGTAGGTTTTTTAAAGGACCATAGAGTTTAGTCTGCTTTGTTTTCCTTTTTGAAAATCATGTATTGTGGTATACTGGTTATCTTGACAACCCTACATAACTGTGCTTGAGTGGGTGTTTGTGTGAGAGAGACTTCCCTGCTCATTGTGTGTGTACTGTATCTCTCCTGTTCAGCGCAAGCCCTACTGAGAGAACAATCCAGAGGGGTCCTTCTCTTCATCGCTGGACTTCTCTATCAGGTGGTTTATTTTGGAGTTAATGTTTCCCCTGATTCTCCTATTATTAAAGTACACAAAATATATAAAGAGACTATCCCACAAGGTCATAGTACTGCTCTATGATAAGATTGTGTAAGGTAGCTTAATTTTGCAATAAAAATACTTGACATGGAATAATTTAATTTGATAAAAATGCATGATAATGTTTGCTATGAAAAATATGCACTAGGAAATTGATTTGTTTAAAATTGAAAAGCAAGGGCACGGATGAGATTGTGAATATATATATATTTTTCATTTGTATTTAATAATTGCTGTTGTGTTTACTGTTTTCGCTCTAGAGATTTCTACTAAGTTAGCAGGTCAGAGTGTGATGTCACATCCAAACAAGCTCTATTTATACAGCACATTTCAGACATGGAATGCAACACAATGTGCTTCACAGGGAAGAAACTGAAATATGAGGATAAAAACCAAAAGAATAACAAGCTGAATGACTAAAAAGCACCCTAAGGAAAATCATAGCTAAAAATGTGTATTTTAAGAGCTCTTAAATATGACCACAGTTTTGGCCCCCCTCTGGTTCTCTGGCAGGCTATTCCAGAGGCTGGGGGCATAATAGCTAAAACCTGCCTCTCCATGTGTCTTGATCCTAGGTTTTGAGAGTTCAATAGAAAGCCCCTTTGTAATAATCAGGTCCAGAGTATGGCTGCAGTTATGGGTGGGCCCAGTAACATGTTGGATAATGTCCATAGYGCTCAAAAGATGCATAAATTATCTTTGTCAACATGAATATTAGTCACCCAACACAATAAATTGATCATAGTTCTCAAGGACAATAGTTCAGAGAAATCAGTAAAAAAAAGTGTGGCAGTGCTTTGGTGGCCTACACAGGGTTATGGCCAGCACTGGTGTCTGCCATTTAAACAGTATAGCGGCATGCTCAAAAGACCCAAAGTCGCCAAACTAAATGTCCTTACAGCTGAGAGCATTAGTAAAAATAGAGGCCCCCCCCCCCCCCCCCCCCACACACTTTAAAAAGATGTAGTCTGATGCGTTTGACACACTATTGTCTGTCTTCTGCTGAAAGCCAATCTGTTTCCAGAGGCTTTGGCATAATCTTGGTTAAGTCTTTAGTACCCTACATATGGAGAAATACTGTGCCAAAGCCCCATCTCTGTTTCTACATAGTTAACTTTACCATAAACACTTCACTCTGAAATGGCAGCTGTTCCCAAAGGCCACATGGTAAATTCCCCCCAAGCCATACCTTTGGGCACTAATGTTGGCACGMGGGGAGAAGTGTGGCTCTGGAGAGGCTATCATCACAGAGCAGAGCCAGTGTAAAGCTGCGTGCCTGGTGGGTCAGGAGTCAGCTGAGGGCCAGGGCTCCGCTCCYCCACACAGCCCAGCTCAGAGCTCCACCAGTGGAAAGGGCMGTAATGGGATCTGGGGGCTCAAGGACCGAGTAGACCCACGGGTAGTTCTAACTGAGCATCTGCTTCCTGTAAACTATGATGTTGCACAATCTGGGGTCATACTAGGGTCAGGATTGGTTGTGGTCTCGGTCTATTATAGTCAACTATGGTTGTGGGTTACATATTTAGTCCCCCGGAAGGGCTCCATCGAATATAAACTTGGAAAGTAAAGAGACAGATCTGGATGGTAACTTCCCTTCCGTAAATGTTCCCGGATGAGTTTCGGAGATACTTCTTCATCAAAGGGATTGTAAAAKATTATGTAGGTGTAGCTAGTTTATTTGCAAAAATGATTCATGCCAATTGTTGACAAGCATGCACCTGTTAAGCAGTGGTGCAAAAAGTACCCAATTGTCATACTAGAGTAAAAGTATAGATACCTTTTTAATAGAAAGTTACTRWWATWWYAGTAAGTCAGCCAGTGAAATACTACTTGAGTGAAAGTCTATGTATTTGGTTTTAAATATACCTAAGTATCAAAAGTAATTGTAATTGCTAAAATATACTTAAGTATCTGTATGAATCATTTAAAATTTCATATATTAAGCAAAGCAGATGGCACCATTTTCTTGTTTTAAAAATGTATGGATAGCCAGGGGCACACTCCAACACTCAGACATTATTTACAAAAGATACATTTGTGTGTAGTGAGTCTGCCAGAGGCAGTAGGAATGACTAGGTGTTCTTTTGATAAGTGCTTGAATTTGACCATTTTCCTGTCCTGCTTAGCATTCAAAATGTATCGCTTTACTTTTGGGTGTCAGGGAAAATGTATGGAGTAAAAAGTACATTATTTTCTTTGGGAATGTAGTGAAGTAAAAGTTGTCAAATATAAATAGTAAAGTACAGATGCCCCCAAAAACTGCTTAAGTAGTACTTTAAAGTATTTTTACTTAAGTACTTTACACCACTGCTGTTAAGAAACTAACTGTGAGGACTTTTTGAGCCTCCTGGATTAATGAACTGAAAAATTGTATGGTTCAAAGAAATGATGCAAAAGAGGTGGCAAACATACTGTAAATTGAGAATTGTTGTAACTTAACAAAAAGATAAATTATAGTATGGCTTAAACCCAAATGGAAAAATACTTGAGTACCTTAAATGATATCATGGGCAGAAAACCCAATTCATCTCCATCGTTTGAGGTTGAAGGGTATAACAAAATGTTTCGATATTGCCAARCATTTCAATGACTATTTCACTAGTAAAGTGAAATGACAACAGAACAGCAAACCAATATATATTTTGTATAAAAGATCTAATAATGAAATAGAAGGATTGTTGTTTTGAATTTGGTCAAGTTAGTGTGAGAGGGGTGGGAAAAACGATGGTTATCCATCAATAATGATAAGCCAACAGTGATAGAATTTGTATGTTTAAGATAATGACTAAAGTATTCCACCCTGAAACCATATAATTGTATGAAATCTCTTAGAGTCATAATCCAATAATGTGTGTGACTAGACTTTAAGACTAGGCCATTGTGTTACTATTTTGCAATATGAGCAGGGTATAGTTGAGACGTTCAAGGACAACTGAACTGTCGACTTGTGATAACGGTGAAACTAATAACTGGAAAGAGGCCTCCCCACCCTAGGGAGGAGAAAAACTGTTAGAAACGGCTTGCAGAAGATAATGAAACATGTTGCAGAAGTGTGATAAACAATGTATGTGAACTGTGGAAAAATACAGCCCACCTAAAGCGAGGTGGAGGTTCTACTGATGTGAGTTCATTTGTGTGTGCTATAAAAAGACTGTTCTCATTTTGAAGACCGAGCGCTCTCTGAATAAAGAATTGATCTATTGCAGGCTGAGACTTTCTATTTCTTTGAACTGGAGAGTTACAACCTTCAGGCATTAGACAGCGCTTTTGTAGTAGTTGAGTTCAACCATTGAGATAGCAAATTCTCGTGACAAACAGGTATAGACAACCTTAATGGGAAACTATTGAGAATGCTAGCCGACTYTATTGCCACCCCTATTTGCTATATCTTTAACCAAAGCCTAAAGGAGTGTGCGTCCACAGGCATGGAAGGAAGCTAAAGTAATTCCACAGCCTAAAAACAGTAAAGCACCCTTTGGTGGCTCTATCAGCTGCCCAATCAGTTTGCTGCCTGTTCTTACTAAACTGATGGAGAGGATTGTTTGACCAAATACAATACTATCTTTCAGAAAACACGACTTTCAGCATGCATATAGAGAAGGGCACTCAACTTGTACTGCYCTAACTCGGATGATTGGTTAAAATATGGATAATAAGATGATAGTTGGAGTAGTATTGTTATATTTCAGTGTAGCCTTTTTGTTATTGA
This sequence comes from Salvelinus sp. IW2-2015, assembly GCF_002910315.2. Taxonomy (NCBI): domain Eukaryota; kingdom Metazoa; phylum Chordata; class Actinopteri; order Salmoniformes; family Salmonidae; genus Salvelinus; species Salvelinus sp. IW2-2015. The sequence continues at coordinate 11,411,405 of NC_036841.1, read as the reverse complement.
TCATAAATTGTTCTGATCAAAAAACTAACTTGCTATGGCTTTACATCACCTGTCATCATATGTTTGGAGAGTTATTTATCCAATTGAACCCAGACAGTGTTCGTCAATGGAAGCTTCTCTAACATATGTACAGTGTGGTGTCCCTCGGGGCAGTTTCCAAATTATTTGCCACAGGTCTTCCACATAGTCATTCTAGCTTTGTGTATGATTCCACACTCTACATGTCAGCACTCAAAGCCAGTGAGCTCACTGACATTCTAAAAAAGAATTCAGTCCGTATCAGAATGGGTGATTTAAATAATTAAACTGGTCTTACATCTAAAAGCATTATATTTGGTTCAAAACATTCTCTAAGACCTAAACCTCAACTGGCGTTTTACATAAATGGTGTGACCGTTGAGGAAGCTACACTCCTAGGTATAACATTGGATGGTCAATTATCATGGTTAAGTCATATTGACAAAGTTGTTGTGAAGATGGGGAGGGGTATGTCTGTTTTTTAAAATATGTTCTGTGTTTTTGACACATCAACTGTACTAGTTGTTCAAGCTCTGGTCTTGTCCCATCTTGATTACTGTCTGGTAATATGGTCAAGTACAACAAAGAAAGACCTAGCAAAGCTGCAGCTGGCTCAAAACAGAGCAGCACGCCTTGCCCATACAGAATTAACATCAAAACCATGCATGTCAGTCTTTCCTGGTTGAGGGTTGACGAGAGATTAACTGCTTCTCTCCTAGTTTTTATCAGAAATATTACTGTGATGAAAATTCCAGAATCGTCTGCATAATCAAATAACATTCAGCTCAGACACCCACACACACCCCACAAGACATGCCACCAGGGGTCCCTTCACAGTCCCCAAGTCCAAAACGAATTCACAGCAATGCAACGTTTTACAAAGAGCCATGATCGCATAGAACTCCCTTCCATCTCCAATTGCTCAAGCAAACAGCAAATTGACCTATTAAAAACAACTAATGGAACAGTGGGGACTGTGAGGGAGGACACATGCAAACACACTAACACACATATTGTTTTATTGTTTGTATCATTTTTTTGTTGCATTGTTTGTATATCATTGTATTTTAAATGTGTGACTTTCCTTGTCTATCAGTGTTTTGTTACTTGTCATGTTCTGTGTTTTTTGTGGACCCCAGGAAGAGTAGCTGCTGCTTCTGCAAAAGTTAATGGGGATCCTAATAAACAAATAAGTATACAGAAAGCAACACGACCGGAGGAGTCAGTCTGTCAGGGCTAAACATTTSCCAGAAGGATAAACAGAGTTTAGATGGGACCAGATGGAAGGGCTGTTGAGTTGCCCTCATCCCTGGTCCCCTGTCTACAAACAGTCTGCCATGGGGCCTCTCTGCTGCTGCTAAAAGTGCGTGTGGTGTGGCCCCTGGCTTGATCACATATGTCAATGGAAAACAAACAGCACAAGATCTCACTGGGAGGTGGAAGAAGGTAGATGGAGGCTTGAAAATGAAAGCTAAGGCAGAAGAAACGGTGCTTTTGTTTTCCAGTGCAGTGCCAGACTTGGCTTTCCTCCAAAGCAGCCACCTGGGAACCTGCTGGTGGYGTGTAAAGCTTGTTCTGGGAGAAAAACACTAAGGTAAATGATGGTAAATGTGCTGGTAGAGTAGCTTTACCGGAGGGTGAAATCAAGGTTCAACAACAGCAAACAGGACTATAGGAAGGGAACAGAAACAGTAGGAGTTGTGCCAGTTGGCTAGGATTAAACTGACTTCACTGAACATTGCTTGGCCAGTTTTTGAGATCAGGGCAAGTTAGGTCTAGTTTAAGTCCACAGGCACAGTAGCGGTTTCGCTTGAGCTCAGTTATGCTGCTTGTGCAATCCCTTCGAATGCCACAGATGTTGTTACACTAAATAAACAATTTGCTCAGGATAAGACCTTAGTGTTTATAAGAGGCTGCAGACGTCATGTGTACAAAAAGCCACAGCATTTTACCTCCCCTTATAAAATGAACTTGCTTCTCGTATCCTTAACCGTTTTCATATGCTTGGCCATATCCTTTGTCTCATTTTTGTCACCTTGTGCCTCAGTCTCTATGTTTCTGTGTGTCTGACAGACTGACCCTCCTCTCCCTTCCATTGCCTTGTCTCATTTTTCATTCAGTTTTCGTACCTGTTGTGAAGTTTCAGAATAGCATTGTTGACCAGATATTGTGTAACACATAGAGATTTGAACACAGTCCCAGCCAAAGGATCATCCTCTCCCAGTGCTGCTTATCCACCCATCTCTGGGCTGGGTCATGTTGCCTGAACTGGCCTAACCCAGACCTGGGTTCAAATACTATTTGAACTCTTTCCAATACTTAGTGTTTGCTTTAGCCTGCCTGAAGTGCCAGATGGGTGGGTTTCACAGTTTTGCGACTGTTCTATTGGTTTCATTGCGCCAGGCAAGCTCAATCAAAGGCAGCTAAATTAATTGAAAATATATCAAATAATAATTGAACCCAGGTCTAGCCAAGCGTGTAATAAAAGGTATAAATACAAGCAGTAGCTTGGAAGAGATGACATCATGCGAAAGACACATGTATCTTGGCACCTCCGCAAACAAGACACAACTTATCATCGTCTCCCAAACTACAAGCACCTTCCCCCTTCTCTTTCCTCTGTGTTTGTCTTTCCCTCCGTTGTCTTCTCTCTTCTTTCATTAAGAGCTAAATAAATCCGTGTGGAATCCTAGCACCACTAGGCCTGCGTTCCAGAGCTAGGCATGTTCAGTTGCGCTCTATCCCTCTGTGTTCTGTTTAAACATCCTATCATTACTCACTGCTAGTTGTTCAGCAGTATCCACTCTGAGTTTTCTGTATACATATAGTCTTCTGTGGGAGTCCTTTACGGCCTGGAGTACCAGATGGGGCGGGTTTCACAGTTGTGTGACTGTTCTATTGGTTCCTTTGCGCCATGCAAGCTCAATCAAAGGCAGCTAAAGTAATTTAAAATATATCAAATTATATTTGAACCCAGGTCTGACCTCACCAAGTGTGTAATAAAAAGTATAAATGCAAGCAGCAGCTTGGAAGAGATGATGTCATGTGAAAGACACATGCATGGGCTTTTTGTTGAAACATTGTGTAAGTGGCTGTAGTATGATTCATATGGCTTTCAACAGCTAAACATGAAGTTTGATCATGAAAACAAGCGTCAGAGCATAGTTATGTTCTGTGGGCCAATGTGAGTAAGAGTATGAACTCTCAGCAGCAAGTTAGACCARAAGAGGCTTCAGTTTCTAAATAGATTTAACCTAGAAGTGAATGTGTTTTGTACGACTCTGAGGCCAGGCTGAGGAGTTAAACTGTTAAGTACACCATGATTGATAGGAAGTGGAGATGGTGATGACAAGCGTTTTGAAAATTCCAAGTTGTTTTGACTCCTGAGACTTGAGATGCACATTTCATGTTGAGTAACAATATAACTGTTTACATGTGTGTTTACATGGAAACTGAAAGGGAGACACAGTATGTGTCTTATGGGACAGTCCCCCGAGAGGTAGATGTCTGAGTGCTCATTAGTGGGCTATATTCATCCAGGATCCAGTGATAAAGGAGAGGCGTCCAGACAGACACCAGGGAGGAAGAGGGGCAAGCAGAGGGGTCACATTATAAACATTATCCTCGTAACCAGATATTTGGGTCATGTTGTTGGCTTGGTTTATGTCTGAAATACACTGCTATTCCCTATGCTCTGAGTGTACAAATATTAGGAACACCTGCTATTTCCAGGACATAGACTGACCAGGAGAATCGAGGTGAAAGCTATGATCCCTTATTGATATCACCTGTTAAATCCATTTCACACAGTGTAGATGAAGGGGAGGAGACCGGTTAAAGAATGATTTTTAAGCCTTGAGACAATTGAGACATGGATTGTGTATGTGTGCCATTCAGAGCGTGAATGGGCAAGACAAAAGATTGAAGTGCCTTTGAACGTGGTATGGTAGTTGGTGCCGGTTTGAATGTGTCAAGAACTGCAACGGTGCTGGGTTTTTAACGCTCAACAGTTTCCCTTGTGTATCAAGAATGGTCCACCACCCAAAGGAAATCCGGCCAACTTGACACAACTGTGGGAAGCATTGGAGTCAACATGGGCCAGCATCCCTGTGGAACGCTTTTGACACCTTGTAGAGTCCATGCCCTGCCAAATTGAGGCCGTTCTGAGGGTAAAACAGTATAGGGATGTATAGGGATGAAATAAATATAACACAAACACGATAAATAGCTCCAACAGCCCCCTATTCCCTATATAATGCACTGGTCAAAAGTAGTTCACTGTGAATAGGGTGCCATTTGGGATGCACACTACGTGTTCAGTCATCTCGCTGAGTCTGGACTTGGCCTCCCGGGTACCTCAGTCATCTCGCTGAGTCTGGCCTTGGCCTCCCGGGTACCTCAGTCATCTCGCTGAGTCTGGCCTTGGCCTCCCGGGTACCTCAGTCATCTCGCTGAGTCTGGCCTTGGCCTCCCGGGTACCTCAGTCATCTTACCTGTTTGAAGAAGCCATTCGTAGCAATTACCGTCTGACCATTTTCATCAGTGCAGCTTTGCTGAGGACTGATGTGAAGTCATGGTCCATGTAGGAGTAGATTCTCCAAGGGCTTGCCAGGAAATGTGGCCAGGTTTTTCCCTCACTCCTCTGCACATTGCACAGATTTTAAAGGAGAAAGTTGTCCGCTGAAAATGTATCTTCTAAAACTAGCTTCACCCCCATAAGCTTGAGTGATGGGGTTTAGTTTCAAAAAGGCATTTCCCTACATAGCCATACTATAATTTAAAGGCAGACATCAGCAGGCAAATTACTATTTAAGATGAATTCATATTGAAGGATGATTTAAGCGACGAGGGATAGAACTTGGAAAACCTAATGATGTCATCACATCAGACATCATCCTTAAAATCGCTGGAACTGTAATTGAGACTGATAGTTGAGGTTCAGTTTTATAACTGGTATATAGATAGATGGAATGGAAAACATTATTAAAACCCCTCCAAATTGATTTAATTTGTTCGAGGGCCAATGTGGGGGTCACAGGTCAGGATCAGACCACCTCCCCTACAGCATGATATGGGAAAGGTCAGGGGGGCAGATTCCCAGCCAGTGAAACACCTCAAGTGGAAATGTGTGTGCGTGTGTGTGTCCTCCTCTACGCCTCAGCGGGTTACTGTCTATCCATCCTCCCTCTGGCTGTAGCAACAGGAAGTGAGGTCATGCAGACAGGGTTTTATCAGGCCTTCAGGGAGCCAGTAAATCAGTTATGTGTGTGTGTGTGTGTGTGTGTGTGTGTGTGTGTGTGTGTGTGTGTGTGTTGTGGTGTGTGTGTGTGGTGTGTGTGTGTGTGTGTTTGTGTGTGTGTGTTGTGTGTGTGTGTGAATTAGTGTGTGTGTGTGTGCGTGCGTGCGCGGGCTTGCACATGTCTAGTCAGGGCATGCGGTGCATGACCCCAAAGGGTACATTAAGCTCTATGTAAGTACTCTGTGTGTGAGAGTGGGGGCCTCTCTTAGCAGCAGAGATCAATCAGTTTTGCAGTAGTATATGGGAGTCCTCTACTGTTCAARAGTGAATTATCTTGGCACCTCAGCAAACGACACAACTTATCATCGTCGCCCAAAGTACCAGCACCTTCCTCTTCTCTTTCCTCTGTGTTTGTCTTTCCCTCCGTTGTCTTCTCTCTTCTTTCATTAAGAGCTAAATAAATCTGTGTAGAATCCTAGCACCACTAGGCCTGRGTTCCAGAGCTAGGCATGTCCAGTTGCGCTCTATTCCTCTGTGTTCTGTTTAAACATCCTATCATTACTCACTGCTAGTTGTTCAGCAGTTTTCAGTCTATCTACAGTCTTCCAGAGGCTAAACATGAACAAATCTGATGTTTCCACTCTTAAAGGAACATATAGGACCCTCTTTTGGGTTAAACAGAGGCTGAACCAGCCTACTCGGAGGCTGCTCAGAGGCTGGTTGGGTTTCTTCCCCATCCCAAAGCCGGTATAGCTCTACTATTGTTGCCAGTTTCTATTGACACTTTCTAGCACAATCAGAACCAAAATCCTGCTCGATCCACTAAAAAGTAGACACATTAAACAGCTTGGTCTGTGAGCTGGGTGGACGGCGTTTGTGGGTTTTCTTGCATCCCATTTTTTTTTTTGGGGGGGGGGGGTGTAAAAACAACCCAATCTGGCAACACTGAGCTCTACCTCCAGGACCACCAGTGGTAGTGAGGGTCTGGGGGAGGGGATAGTGGAGAGGGGCCTGGGGTGGACATGGAGGGGAGGAAGCAGAGGTCGTTGTGGTTACTGGTGCTTCTTCATTTGAACAGAGGTGTGGTCTTCTTGATGGCTTTCTCACACTCCTCTCTCTGGACTGTTGAAGCACATTAGGCACTGATCTCTCCCCCTGCCTTGCTTTTCACTCCTCCTAACAGACCAACAGCCCTTCACCTCTGTGTTGGTCTTCAGCCGTGGCAGACGCACAGAAGGGTGTCTCCCCTCCTCTAAAAGCTCTGACACACCGGTAGGATTGCCAAACGTTTGCCTGCCGACAGTACTTAGCACCTCTGAACAGAATGTAGGCAGTCAATCTCTTATGTGTCCACACAGCAAAGACCTTGGAAGTCGTCAGCCACTCAGCCTTGTTAAAATACTCCCAACCAGAAGGTGGCAGTAGCGTTGTTTAGAAATGCATATATGTACATATTGCTTATGGTTTAGATTCCAAGCTAMCTGCGCTTAATGTTGCTATTTGGTAGAAAGCCCTTGTTGATAGTAGCCAGATGGTCACAACTAGATGACTACCAAGCAAGATGACGAAGAAACAATATAATTCACTKWCCATAATCCCATATTGCCAGTGCCAGTGCCAGCCCATAGCCAAATGCTTAGCTAGCTAGTTAATGTTAGCATATTCGCTAGCTAGCACAACATAGCTAACTAGTTATGGACACTGCACTAACTCATCAGCTAACACAGGCTGCTGTTTCATGGAAACTAGCTAATCCATTGTGATTTAATMATGATGTCAATACTAACTACAGTGGTTAGCTGGCTTGAAGGAAGTATTTAGTGTTGTGTGCATTGCATCTGTGCACTTAGCTAGCTGCCATCCCTTAGCCTACATTGGATATGAAGTGTGACTGGCTCATCCGTGGATGTACGCAGAAAATGCTGTCTTTTAAAAAATAAAACATTTATTGTTAGTTCCCCCACATGGGGATTCGTGCTCTCAAGTTGTTGGCCACTGACAAGCATTGCTATTCTACAAGTAGAATCAGTAGGTTCGTTGCTACTGGGTTGGCACGAAGCAGGTACTATTTTTGTTCTAGCAAGAGAAGGAACGGCCTCCCACTGTCATGGCCCAGTCCTAAATGACTTTGAAGAGAGGTGTGATGAATCACACTTGGTCCTCAATACCAACAAGACCAAAGAGATGTGCCTAGACAGACTTCAGGAAGCGAACAACACCCACCTCTGCAACAGCTATCAGAGATCAGAACATTGTAGAGGAATACAAATATTGTAGAGGAATACAAATATCTGAGTGTCCTCTTGTATGTACAGACCATATCTACAAAAAGAGTCAGCAGAGACTGTACTTTCTCAAAAAGCTGGGATCTTTTGATGTTGACTGTACTGTACTGACTCTGTTTTACAAATCTTTCATTGAGAGTATTACAACTTTTTGCGTTGTTTGTTGGTTTGGCAATGCCACTATCAGCCAGAACAATATGCTGAGAAGGATTATCACCACAGCAAACAAGGTGATGAGATCTTTAAAGTCAGAGCCCTCAGCAAGACTCACAAAATAATTTGAGACCAAAGCCACCCCCTGTACCTGAACTTTGAACTACTCCCCTCTGYGRGCAGGTATASAACACTCCCCTGCAGGTAAAACAGAATTAGACAATCATTTCTGCCAGGTGTGATATCCCTCCTAAACAGCTCGGGCTAATGTTCCTATCCACCAGTAAAGCCAGCAGGCTAGTCTCTTTCATTGGTCTATACTGTATGTAACATTATGAATTTTGTATTATCCATTTTTTGTCTACTGTATTTAAACGGCACTTTAAAAATGTATGATGGGCCCCCCGAGCGGCGCAGCGGTCTAAGGCACTGCATCGCAGTGCTTGAGGCGTCACTACAGACCCGGGTTCGATCCCAGGCTGTGCCGCGACCGGGAGACCCGTAAGGCGGCGCACAATTGGCCCAGCGTCATCCGGGTTAGGGGAGGGTTTGGCCAGCCGGGATGTCCTTGTCCCATCTTGCTTTAGCGACTCCTTGTGCACATGCATGCTGACTTCGGGCGCCAGTTGTACAGTGTTTCCTCAGACATATTGGTGGGTTAAGCAAACAGTGTGTTAAGAAGCAGTCTGGCTTGGCATGGTCGTGTTTCGGAGGACGCACGTACGGGAGTTGCAGCGATGGGACAAAGCTGTAACTACCAATTTGGATATCACGAAAGGGGTAAAAAGTACAACAACAACAAAAAAAATAATGWACATGATACTGCAACAAAATTTCCCTATGGGGACAATAAAGTCAGTAAAGTAAGTACCTATCGGCAGTGAGATTCTCATGCAGACCCACCATAGACACAGTGTCAACACCGCTGTCTGACCACTCGGCTTCATCTCTGTAGACACGTCTCATTCAGACCTAAGACATGAGCCTTGTTCAAATACTCATACTAACCTCACTAACCGTACTATTTGTGACGTAAATTGAGTATATAGTATGCTTATTGGTCATAGTATGGATATAGTTAGTATGCCAACAGTTCCCGGATGTCTTCCCACTTTCGGCTAAATATGAAGTATACAAACAGTGGACATTATTTCCGTGCTTTTAGGGCCCATAATGCAATTCTTCAGAAAATTGCCGTGGCTTCACATCATTTTCAGATTTGAAGAAAATGGCGGAAAATATGCAGCCGAAGTCCAACGAGAGCAGATACAAATTCACAGCTTTAACTAATTATGACAAATGTTAAGAAAATGTTGAGTAATGTAATAAAGTAATTACTTTTCAAATAACTTGCCTTACACGTTATGTTGGCTGACAATTTGTTAGCTACGCTATCCTTACGAACCACATAGCATAGCATTACAGCAGTTTGTACCGGTATGTTAGCTAACTACCTAACGTTAGTTGGCTACTAATACATCAATCTTGCCAGTATATTAACTATATTCTATCTAACTAACCCCCCCAATGTTTATTGACTTGATCATTCCCGTCATTCTTAGCTAAGTGGTATAGTTGTTGTGCGTTCTCAATGGTCATTGTTAATTCTGGCTATCMACTCCGATTTCAGAGCACTCTCGTCTCGTCTGTGCGCCGGAGCGCAGAATAACTGATACATTTACGCTCAACACCAACAAAAAAACTGCGTAATTAAACTGTTGCGCACTCCAGATTGAAATTATGAACACACCCAAAATCGTAAAATGTCTAGCTAGTCATTTGTTATGCTAACAAACTAGCGAGAGGTTGCATAGCAACAGCATCAACTTCCTGTAGACAGGTGAAGCGCTAGTACGCTCAACCGAAACGATACCGTTCYTTTACAGTATACTAAAATGAACTAATAGTATGTAGATTGTGGTATATACTCATTAAGTATGTAGTATACAGTATGTTAGTATGGGTATTCGAACAAACACAGGTAAAAACACATTCATGTATTTCATTACAAACTGTAGTTTATTGTAACATTTCAGCTGGAGCTCTCACCTGTGCCACAGACATATGTCATATGTCCCCCTCCCCCACCACACACACACAAGCACACAGGTGAGCTGAGGCACATCTGTCTTACAGTAATCACTCTCCTCCTCAGCAACACTTTCATTAGGAGTTGGCAGAGGCAGTCTGCCTCATGTGCGAACACACACACACACCCACACACACACACACACACACACACACACACACACACACACACCACACACCCACCACAAACACACACACACACACACACACACACACACACACACACACACACACACATACACACAGACCGCTGGATTCACAGCAAATCAAAAGCCTTTTCTGGGCGTGTGAGTGAGGAGGGATCGTTGGGTTCTTTTGCCTCTCCTAGCAGCCTGTCATTCATCACTCAAGCTGTTTCCCAACTCTGCTTCATGCATTGCCAAAAGAAGTAGCTATGTTTGTGCTCACACAATCCTACATTTCACACCACACACACACACACACACACACACACACACACACACACACACACACACACACACACACACACACACACACACACACACACACACACACACACACACACACACACACACCACCATTCACCTGCACTGCACAGGCCCCAGAAGAACTGAGAATACTGAGCCTCAATGGGCTCTCAGTCACTGCAGCAAATAGCTAACGCCATAATGAAAGGTTTTTAATTTGAGTAGCTGTTTCCCCCTGATGTAGCTTTGTCAAACTGTGGAAGTTTATTTAGTGGTGAATGTCACGCTCAATCATTTTAACGTTCAACTGCCTCGGTAACTAGCAGGTTCCCTACAGTGAAGTGGTGTTTTGGAATGACACCATCCATTATATGGTGTGTGTCACGCCCTGGCCTTAGTATTCTTTGTTTTCTTAATTATTTTGGTTAGGTCAGGGTGTGACATGGGAATGTATGTGGTTGTTGTAGTGTCTAGGGTGGTTTGTAAGGTTTAGGGGTTTATTAGAGTAGTTGGGTTTATTGTTAGTATAGTAGTCTAGCGTGTCTATGGTTGAGTGTAGGTATCTAGGAAAGTCTATGGTTGCCTGAATTGGGTCTCAATTAGAGACAGCTGGTTATTGTTGTCTCTGATTGGGAGCCATATTTAAGGCAACCATAGGCTTTACTGTTTGTGGGGAATTGTCTATGTTGAACGTTTGTAGCCTGTGTGTGTGCACTAGTTTATAGCTTCACGGTCGTTTGTTGTTTTGTATAGTTTGTAATAGTGTTTCGTTTCATGTTCATCTTTCGTAGAAAAAATAAAGAAGATGGCTTATTTTCCACATGCTGCGTTTTGGTCCGTCTCTCCTCACACGATCGTGACAGAATTCCCCACCATCATCGGATCAAGCAGCGTGTGCAACAACAACAGGACCCACCTACACAGGACTATTGGAATTGGGAGGAAATTCTGGACCGCGAAGTACAGGAGAATATAACCGCCCCAAGCTGAGCTGGAGGCAGCGAAAGCAGAGAGGCGGAGATATGAGGAGGCAGCAAGGAAACAAGGCTGGAAGCCCGTAAGTCAAACCCAAACATTTCTTGGGGGGGGATCTCGGGTAGTTTAGTTGGGTCAGTCGGAGAGACGTGAGCCAACTCTCCTGCTTACCGTAAGGAGCCGGTGAGGGCGGATTTGGAGGAGAGTGACGCAGAGACAGTAAAGGAGTTAATGGAGAAATTGGAGGAGAGAGTTATGAGGGATGTATTGGTTTGGTGTATGGGCACGGCATCCGTCCGATGAACGTGTTGGTGATTTAATGTCACCGGGAACAGCTCTCCATACTCGTCCTGAGGTGCGTGCTAGCCGTCTGGTTAAGACAGTGCCTACAGCACGCACAAAGCCTCCTGTGCGTCTCCAGAGCCCTGTCCTCCTCCACGCACTCCCTGTGGTGCGTGTCTCAGCCCAGTGCCTCCAGTCCCGGCACCAGCACCAAGCCTCCTGTGCGTCTCCAGAGCCCTGTACGCACTGATCCTTCTCCCCGCACTCGTCCTGAGGTGCGTGCCCTCAGCCCGGTACCACCAGTTCTGGTACCACGCACCAGTCCTATAAGTGCGCCTTGAGAACTCAGTGTGCCCTGTTGTTGTTCCCCGCACTAGCCTGAAGGTGCGTGTCCTTAGCACCGTACCTCATGTTCCGGCACCACGCACCAGGCCTACAGTGCGTCTCAGCCGGCCAGAGTCTGCCGTCTGCCCAACGGCGCCTGAACTGCCGTCTGCCAAGCGGCGCCTGAACTGCCCGTCTGCCAAGCGGCGCCTGAACTGCCGTCTGCCCAACCAGACAGGATCTGCCAGAGCCGCCAACCATACAGGATCTGCCAGAGCCGCCAACACATACAGGATCTGCCAGAGCGCCAACCATACAGGATCTGCCAGAGCGTCAGCCAGCCATGAGCGTCCAGAGCCGTCAGCCAGCCATGAGCGTCCAGGCCGTCAGCCAGCCATGAGCGTCCCAGAGCGTCAGCCAGCCATAGCAGCAGATCCGTCCAGCACAGCCTAAGCAGCCGACTCAGAAAGCCGAGCGTCCAGCCAGGATCCGCCAGAGCCGGTCCAGCCAGTGGATCCGCCAGAGCGTCATCCAGCCAGATCCGTCCTCAGTCGGAGCTGCCGTCCCTCAGTCCGGAGCTGCCCCTTATCCTGGTGTGCCCCTTATCCTGGTGCTGCCCCTTATCCTGGTGCTGCCCCTTATCCTTGGTGCTGCCCCTTTATCCTGGTGCTGCCCGCTTTAGTCCGGTGCTGCCCTTAGTCCGGTGCTAGCCCTTAGTCCGGTGCTGCCCTTAGTCCGGTGCTCCCCTTAGTCCGGTGCTGCCCTTAGTCCGGTGTGCCCCTTTAGTCCGGTGCTGCCCTATCCATGCTGGCCCCTTAATCGTGGGTTAATGTGGATGGTGGCCATTTGGAGGAGGCTACCGAAAGCGGGTAGTGACTATGGTGGGGTGGGGACCAACGACCAGTGCCGAGCCGCCGCCGTGGACGGAAGCCCACCCAGACCCTCCCCTAGACTTTGTGCTGGTGCGCCGGAGTTCGCACCTTAAGGGGGGTATGTTCATGCCCTGGCCTTAGTATTCTTTGTTTTCTTAATTATTTTGGTTAGGTCAGGGTGTGACATGGGGAATGTATGTGGTTGTTGTAGTGTCTAGGGTGGTTGTAAGGTTTAGGGGGTTTATTAGAGTAGTTGGGTTTATGTTTAGTATAGTAGTCTAGCTGTGTCTATGGTTGAGTGTAGGTATCTAGGAAAGTCTATGGTTGCCTGAATTGGGTCTCAATTAGAGACAGCTGGTTATTGTTGTCTCTGATTGGGAGCCATATTTAAGGCAACCATAGGCTTTAACTGTTTGTGGGGAATTGTCTATGTTGAACGTTTGTAGCCTGTGTGTGTGCACTACGTTTATAGCTTCACGGTCGTTTGTTGTTTTTGTATAGTTTGTAATAGTGTTTCGTTTCATGTTCATCTTCGTAGAAAAAATAAAAGAAGATGGCTTATTTTCCACATGCTGCGTTTTGGTCCGTCTCTCCTCCACACGATCGTGACAGTGTGCAAGGACTGAACGCACCTTGGTGCCCTTCAGAAATGGACCGAGATGAAAGGAGAGATTGTGGGTGTCTTTATGCCAACACGGTGGGATTGCAGAGTTTCCACAGGGTTAAGTAGCCTTAGATACATTATTTGAAGGACCTATCTTGTGCATCCTCGCCACAGCGCTACTGTGTCCTCAAGCAACTCCGAGAGAGGGAGAAGCCGAAGGGTTTTTAAAGTGGACAACTTCAACGAAAAACCATTCTCTTTTTTTTTCGTGAGTGCTCCAGAGGACAGACCTTCATTGCCAGGACAAATAGTGATGTTTCCAAACCTCACTTCAGGGTCTTTAAGTGAAAAACGTTAGTCTTTGACAGACGGACAACCTTAATTGTCCTGCTCATTTTCTCTCTGTGTATATGCGTGTTCTTAAGGGCCCTGGGGGCACAGAAAGGAGAGGGTGATGTCATGCTGAATCAGGGCCTGTCTGGTTGCCAGAGGAGGGAGGCCTGGGAGAAGGTTGTGAGGTTTCGATATAGGAGAGCAGATTGTGGGGAACAATTGATGGATATGACAGAGATGTGTTTTGGCTCGGCCTGGGACTATGACATCAGCACTGCTCACTTCCTTGAGAATCCATCATCACTGAAGTATCAGTTTTTGTTGAAGCTGCACACAGACTGATAGCGTTTCACCATGTGTGTTCCTGTGCGTGTGTTCCTTTGTGTGTATCGCGGTCTTTCACATGCACTCCAGCTCTCACAATTGCATCCAGCCTCTTGGAGACAGTACACTGTGTGTTGATAGTAAGGGTTAGTCTGTTTCCCCTAGTGCAGGCCCAAGGAGGTGACATTCATGATGTTCCACTTTCCACTGAGCCTGTGTGTGTCTGGTCATTGTCTTTTCCTGTCTCTGAGGATGTCTTAAACGTGATGTGTATTTGTATTTATTGTGCGTATGACGGAGCGACGTGTGTYTGTGATGGACGTTGTGCTGACTYCTTAGCGACTACCACTTCCTCCTGATTCAGCTCACATCAAGGCTTCAACCCCCAGACCTCTGCCGTGCCTTCCCGAAGCATCTTACCAGTCAGCCCCACCCAAAACGTAACAGCTGTGCAAGTGGCGACACTTCAAGCCGAGGAGTACGTTTTACACATCCCCMTGCGCTACACGTGCATGTGTGCAATCTTGTGCGTTTGCTAGCATGTCAAATCAAATGAAATTGTATTGGTCACCTGTGGCGAATACAACAAGTGTAGACATTTTCTTGCGTGCGTGTTTGCAAGCATGTGTTTGCGTCAATGTGTGTGGTGTGTGTGGTGTGTGTGGTGTGTGCCTCATACACTTCTCATAGCATTTCTCTCTGCTCAAGGTCTCCCAGACAACCAGTATCTCTCTGCTAGCATATAAGACAGTACTAGCCCAATTATCTTTAGGCTATGTATGTTTTCTATTTTAGATTAAGTTAAACTCCCCTATAGGGATCTGATTCTATTTGTCACCTTCTCATGCATTGCATAGGGGGATGTTCAGTGTAGAGAGTGTTTCACAAGGTTGGAGTTATGCATCCCCTGCCGTATAATGGTAATCAGCCAACCTCTCAATCCACCTCATCACAGGATGTCTCTGCACGTAGCTCAGAAACCGTGCAATAAACATTAAACGCTGGTAACATTAAATACATTTTATTAGCATACTTCCCCCTCTCTCTTTCTCACARTCTTTCTGTCTCTTTCTCTCTTCTCTACACTCTTAGAAAAAAGGGTTCCAAATMTTTTTTTTTGTTGCTGTCCCCATATGAGAACCCTTTTTGGTTCCAGGTAGAACTACATGGTACCCAAAATTGTTCTACCTGGAACCAAAAAGGGTTATTCAAAGGGTTATCCTATGGGAACTGCCAAATAACCCTTTAAGGTTCTAGATAGCATCTTTCTCTTTCTCTCTCTCTCTCTCTCTCTCTCTCTCTCTCTCTCTCTCTCTCTCTCTCTCCATCCTCTCTCTCTATCTCGTCTCTCCTCTCTCTCTCTCTCTCCTCTTCCTCTCTCATCTCGCTCTTCTCTCGTCTCTTCTCATTTTCGTCGCTCTTCTCTGTTCTCTCTCTCCTCTCTCGTCCTCTGCTCTCTCTACTCCCTCTTCTCTCGTCTCTTTCTCTCTTCTTGCTCTCTTCTCTCTCTCTCTCTCTCTCTCTCTCTCTCTCTCTCTTGCTCTCTCTTTCTCTCTTTCTTTCTCTCTTTCTCTCTCACTCTCTGTCTTGGCTCCATGTGCACTTAATTACATTTACTTTGATGTGACGATGACATCATCAGCTGCCTGTTATTCTTTTTGGGCTGCAGGGTTCCCATGGAAACTCTGATGTCATCACATCCATGCAGGCTTGTTTTCGGGGAAATCACAGCACAGCCGACATGGGAAAGAGAGAGGGCTTTTGTTTAGGAAGGATCAGCAGGATCAACGGGCTGTCTCTGTGGTCAAAATGCCAGCAGGTATTTTATCTTTTCCCAGGAGACAGGAGAGGCAGCCGGGACATTCCTTCAGTCTCTTCCTCTCTCCCTAGTGAGATTGCTCTGTCCATCCCTCAGTCAGACGTCTGGGGCACGTTCAGTAGGCAAACGTTATGGAACATTGCCGATTAGAAATATCATGAATAGAGCTGACGTGATCCCTTACATATCAGAGAGGCATCTTTGTTCATATAGAGTATTTTGGTCTGAACGTTCCACAATGTTGTGCCGTGCTGAGTGCATGCAGCTCTGGGCCTGTATTCACAAAGCATCTCAGAGTAGGAATGCTGATCTAGCATCTGTTTTGCTTTGTAAATCATAATGAATAAGGGCTCTTGAGTGGCGCAGRGGTCTAAGGCACTGCAGCTCAGTGCTAGAGGCGTCACTACAGACACCCTGGTTTGAATCCAGGCTGTATCACAACCGGCTGTGATTGGGAGTCCCATAGGGAGGCGCACAATTGGCCTAGCGTCATCGGGGGTTTGGCCGGTGTAGGCCATCATTGTAAATAAGAATTTGTTCTTAACTGACTTGCATAGTTAAATAAAGGTTACATACATTTTTTTAAATAAGAGGGGGGACCTGATCCTAGATCAGCACTCCTACCCTGAGACACTTCGTAAATACATGAAGACAAAGAGGTGCTTGCATGGCATTTTCTCTGGCTGAGGAGGGCTTGTCTAGTTCAGAGACGAGTGCTAGCCTCCATGTGGGCACTGGGAGTTTTAACGTGAGGTTGAGTGGAGCGAGAAAGAGAGAGAGTGGACAGACATGTTTGTGTACAGTTTTAATAGTGTAGTGACGCAGCCCTGCTCTGTGGGCAAGCTTCAGCGGTCCTTGTTAATGTTTACAGCTCAAAACCATCAGTTAGAGGGGTGGGGGGAGGAGAAGGGAGGAGAAGTTACAGGGGACATAGGAATGGGGTTTAGCCTGGCACCCTCTGAAGAGATGAATAATGTTGACACTACACGCCAATTACTATACTTACTAACTTKAAATACGTAAACATAAATGATACTGTAGATCGATCTTTATACTATGACCACTGATAGCTAACGAGCAGCAGTAGTTCCGGTGCTTGGGGTTTTTCTGTCACTGGTTATTTGGTTTTGCTGGTGTTAGCATCTTTCGAATTTCAGAAGGTGGAGGGGACAGAAGACTTTCCCGCAAAGAGAGAGGGCGGAGCTCCTCATTCCGGTTCCGCTCCTCGTTCTAGCATCTCTTAATCTCTTCTTTTAACACAAATGGATCCAGAACTTAATTGAGCAGCTGCCGAATTACCTGAGACTCTAGTTATGGGTTAGCCCGAGGTTATTACTAACTTAATGAATCGACCGTTGTGATAATATGTTGACTGATACATTGACGTGGTGATGTCAAGAATAGAATAAGCAAAGGTACTGTCGAAACTGACCTGCTTCCAGTACTCTGAGGTCAGAGATCATCATACTTTACCCCTCAAAACTCACAACCTCTTTCCTCTGTCCTCTCTCACTGATCCCCAGACTGACATGGAATCGAAATCTCGACTATTTCCGCTCATGCTACTGAATCCATGTGACGTTTCACTATTGTTTCACTAATAGTGTGGACTCGGTTAGGATTCCAAGGCTAACTGAAACTCTGTATAAGACAGGGTGCAGCACAGACAGTATCTCTGGATCCCACTGTCTGGATAGCATCACCAAGAGTTGGTCATGAATGACACACATTATACGGCAAGTGTCATCATGTCATATGGGGCCCAACACGATTCCCTGAAATGAAGCCAGCGCAGACTGTAGGAACAGGCGTGTGACTATGCATGCGTCACGTTTTTTTTGTTGTGTCTCTCTGACTTCCTGCTTTTGTCTCACTACTACTGGATTGCGCAATACCTAACCTAAGCTGGTTATCGCTATCGGGGATCTCGGTTTTACATCAAAGAGCCCTTTCTTCAGCAGCCCGGTGAGGTCCAGAGCTGAACCACAAACATCCGTGAGTTCATTTCGTCAAGCGCCACGCACCACTCGCAATGACTTCATTGGGCCCCTCTCTCTCCATACTACAATGATACGGCTGAAAGCAGGCAGAAGCACAGCAGACTAGAGGGTTAGGGGGATTCGGGTACGATAACAAACACTTGTCGTGGATAAGCAGAGCACAACAGAGTTTGTGAACTCACCTGGTCCGTCCCACTAATCACGTCTGACATTTACGACCTGAGCAGAGCCGAGCGGCGCTGCCACAGGGCTGACGTCACCCCAGGAGCWCAGTCATATTTAGTCATTATGAAAACACTGCAAGAAACAGCTGCTCTTGGCCCAGCGACTCAGGGAATGAGAGACATTGTTTGGAGAATGGCAAGTGGATTTTGCTCATCAAATCAAATCAAATCAAATGTTATTTGTCAAATGCGCCGAATACAACAGGTATAGACCTTAAAGTGAAATGCTTACTTACAAGCCCTTAACCAACAATGCTTTAAGAAGTTAAGAAAAAAAAGTGTTAAGTTAAAAATAGAAAAGAAGAAAATAGAAAATGAAAGTAACAAATAATTAAACAGCAGCTGTAAAATAATAAGTGAGGCTATATACAGTAAGTACCGGTACAGACTTAATGTGCGGGGGCACTGGTTGGTTGAGGTAATTGAGGTAATATGTACATGTAAGTAGAGTTAAAGTGACTATGCATAAATTATAAACAGAGAGTAGCAGCAGCGTAAAAGAGGGGTCTGGGTAGCCTTTTGATTAGCTGTTCAGGAGTCTTATGGCTTGGGGGTGGAAGCTGTTAAGAAGCCTTTTGGACCTCGACTTGGCGCTCTGGTAACGCTTGCCGTGCAAAGCAGCCCACTAATTCATTTTAAAGGATCGGTGAAGTAAATGTATTTGCCATGATTTATCCAGATATTCAATTAACACACATTGACAGAACAGGAGTTGTTGGGAGTTCTCTTCTTTCTCACCCCTGCAGATCTAGCCTGGTTAAAGCACCCTGAATGCAGCACTCAAATGAAACAATGGTGAGCACCGCATTCAGTCTGGTTTAACCAGGCTACAGTAGACTGTGGTTCCTGTGGTGGCTGGTTGTTGTGTCTCAGCCAAGCAGACTTACATAAGACCTTGGGTATGAGGGAGGGAGGGAATTACGGATGGAGGGATGTCCAGGGTGGACAGTCAGTCTGCCATCGTAAATCACCCCCCTCCCAAGCCACCTCTCCAACCCCCTGTGTTTACAGTAAACAGTGGGGTGGAATGTAAAGTTATTTGTGTCTGTTCGTCTGCTCTCATTGTGATGGTGGTGCAGGYCAGTGTTAGTCCCAGCCACCCATCCAACCATCCCAGCCAGACCCCCACTCACTCACTCTCCAATCTGATATGGAATGTTTGCTCTGCTAGGGTCCTGTTACGCGGGGGAGGGGAAGAGAAGAGGGGTGCAGCCCTACCCTTCACTCACCAGGCTCAAACCCAGCTACCCACTTTGACAATACAATTTTAGCAATAATTGTTCACATCACAATACAACTATACAATGGAATACTGACAGACAGGCATTTTCCACTACTTGGATGTTCTGTTTCACAGATTACCTGAAGTCAATCATTATCTTCCCCGTCAATCTCTCTCTCATTAAATGTAATCTCACAAGTTTATTTGTCCTGTCTTATCTCTCTTATCTTGTCCACCCACCTATAATAATACAATTAGAGAGAAAGAGAGAGGGAGGGAAAAGACAGAGGCATGGGGGGGAAGAAAGCGTCAGTTTCCCCCCTGATGTATGACAGCACTGCTAAAAGAGGGAGACAGCCGGCGGGATTGACAAGACTTGGAACCGAAAGAAATTAGATCAGAGAGAGAAAGATGGAGAGAGAGAGAATGCTGCTTGAACGTCCTGCTGTTAAAAGTTCACTCAGTGAGAGAATGACACAAATACACTAGGAGGAGGAGGAGGAGGAGGAGGAGGAGGAGGAGGAGGAGGAGGAGAACGAGAGGTGGGAAAGGCAACATCAACACAGATGATTCCTTCCAACAGTTCACCGAGTGCTGGGAGGGATAAAGAGGAAATCTAGCCCGCCTCCGTCTCTCTCTCTCCCTCCTTCTCACTTTCCCTCCCTCCTCTCTCCTCTGTATGCCTGCTCCCTCCCCCTGACCAGTGGAGAAGAGGGAGATTAACCTGAGTGAGTGTGTGAGAGAGAGGAGTGTTTTAAAGCAGTGTGCCGGGCAGAGCAGAGCAGACATTCATAGCTGGCCAGCGCTGAGGGGGAATACTATATTGGAGCTCGAGAGGTGAACTTACGTATGGGTTACTACTATCTCTATCTGTCTCTGTCTCTCTCTGTCTCTGTCTGTCTGTCTCTGTCTGTCTCTGTCTGTCTCTGTCTGTCTCTGTCTGTCTGTCTGTCTGTCTGTCTGTCTGTCTGTCTGTCTGTCTGTCTGTCTGTCTGTCTGTCTGTCTGTCTGTCTGTCTCTCTCAGACACACACACACACACTGTACTCACGAAAACTAAGTTACAATTACCTCACTGGTTTAATTCTCAACAGCCTTGTCACATGCCTGGCTTCAACACAGATTGTATCTTTTTACTTTTCTCCTGATTCACTTCACGTCATTCAGAGTCTGTCATGTTTGAATAGTGTTTGCTTTTCGAGAGACCTCAGTATGGTCATTCGGTGTGTCGGAGCAGCCTGATAAATGTGAGCTTTGACTCGGCAGGATAGTGGACACTGACGGTTCAGTGTGGGGCGCATGGGACCTGACGGTTCAACTGCAGCTGACAAGACTGACTCCTCCCCAATCTCCATTCAAAGTGTGTGTGTCTGGGACACTCAGACAGGAGGAGGGAGCAGCCCCAGAGAGAGCAGAGAAGACCCAGTAAGGAACACAGCGACTGGAGGCAGTGCAGCAGAGATGGACGCAGGTCCTCTGACAGCCGAGGGAGAGGGCTCCTCTCCGGAGGGCGAGACGGTGTGCTCCGCGCTCGCCCGCTACGAGGCCACACTGAGGGATGCCGTGCGTGAGATCCACGTGGACGTAAGCGCCTTCAAGCAGGGCGTGGAGCGCCGTCTAGTGGAGGCGACGGCCCACGCCAGCGATGGCCCCCTAGGCCTGGCTGTGGCCCAGCTGCAGCAGGAGAACCGGCAGCTCCGGAGCCAGCTGGAGGCCCTTAAACATCAGGTGGAGCTCCTCACTGGGATAATGTGCGACAGAGGCGCCCTGATGACCAACAACAACAACAACCAGCACCAGCCAGCGTCCTTCCAGGCCCAGACACACAGCAGCAGCCAGGGGAGGGCGAGCCCCCAGTCCCCCTCCACATCCCCCACCTGCCCTGCTGGTGGCCCCAGTATGGGAGCCCTGACCGGGTCAGCCTTGGGCTCGGCCTCCAGCCCCACTGCCACCCGCTTCTCCAGCCGAGCTACCTTCGCTGTGTCCAGCAAGACTAACGTGAGTTTTATTAAATATTTTTAATTATTTCACCTTTATTTAACCAGGTAGACCAGTTGAGAACAAGTTCTCATTTACAACTGCGACCTGGCCAAGATAAATCAAAGCAGTGTGACAAAAACACAGTTACACATGGGCTAAACAAACATACAGTCAATAACACAATAGAAAAATCTGTATACAGTGTGGGCAAATGAAGCAWGGAGGTAAGGCAATAAATACGCCAATAGTGGTGAAGTAATTACAATTTAGCAATTTACACTGGAGTGATATGTGCAGATGAGGATGTGCAGGTAGAAATACTGGTGTGCAAAAGAAAAACTAAAACAAATATGGGGATGAGGAAGGTAGTTGGTTGGATGGGCTATTTACAGATGGGCTGTGTACAGCTGCAGCGATCGGTAAGCTGCTCTGACAGCTGACGCTTAAAGTTAGTGAGGGASATATAAGTCTCCAACTTCAGTGATTTTTGCAATTCATTCCAGTCATTGGCAGCAGAGAACTGGAAGGAAAGGCGGCCAAAGAGGTGTTGACTTTGGGGGTGACCAGTGAAATATACCTGCTGGAGCGCAAGTGAGCTGAGATAAGGCGGAGCTTTACCTAGCAAAGGCTTATAGATGACCTGGAGCCAGTGGGTTTGGCGACGAATATGTAGCGAGGACGAGCCAACGAGAGCATACAGGTCGCAGTGTTGGGTAGTATATGGGGCTTTGGTGACAAAACAGATGGCACTGTGATAGACTGTATCCAATTTGCTGAGTAGAGTGTTGGAGGCTATTTTGTAAATGACATCGCCGAAGTCAAGGATCGGTAGGATAGTCAGTTTTACGAGGGTATGTTTGGCAGCATGAGTGAAGGAGGCTTTGTTGCGAAATAGGAAGCCGATTCTACATTTAACTTTGGATTGGAGATGTTTAATATGAGTCTGGAAGGAGAGTTTACAGTCTAGCCAGACACCTAGGTAGTTATAGTTGTCCACATATTCTAAGTCAGAACCGTCCAGAGTAGTGATGCTAGTCGGGAGGGCGGGTGCGGGCAGCGAACGGTTGAAGAGCATGCATTTAGTTTTACTTATTTAAGAGCAGTTGGAGGCAACGGAAGGAGTGTTGTATGTGTTGAAGCTCGTTTGGAGGTTTGCTAACACAGTGTCCAAAGAAGGGCCAGATGTATACAGAATGGTGTCGTCTGTGTAAGGTGGGTCAAATAATCACCCGCAGCAAGAGCGACATCATTGATATATACAGAGAAGAGAGTCGGCCGAGATTGACCCTGTGGCACCCCCATAGAGACTACCAGAGGTCCGGACAACAGGCCCTCCGATTTGACACACTGAACTCTATCTGAGAAGTGGTCATTCAGCTTTATACACTGGGGAGACTGGGTTGGGGTTATGGCGAACATAGAGATACATTAGAGCAGTAGACTATGTTGTGAACCTCCAGTTATCTAATGAAAGGGTTGTATTTAATTCTGTGGTGGTGACAGTATGTGGTTCTGAGAGACTGTCAAGATTGTGCAATGATTCATCCAGACTCCAGAGTGTGTTTATACTAAATCATGATATTGGGGGTTGAATAGACTTTCTTGGCCACTTCACTGAGATGATGTCAGAGCTTTGACAGCGGTGGGGAAACTCGGGTCATATTCAACTTAATATTTAAACACGCGAGCGGAGTAGATACCAGATGAAAGCAATCAGGATCATTTCCCATCGTTGAACATTTTTGGTCGAAGTAATTGCTTATTTTAATGTCCGTCCAGCCTCTGCAGTCTGAGAAAGAAGCTGTTCTTGTAGCGTTAGATCTTCTCTTTCCTGAGAGTGATAGATCCTCGGAAGAATATACCTCTCCCTTTCTCTCTCTCTTTCTCTCTCTCTCTCTCTCTCTCTCTCTCTCTCTCTCTCTCTCTCTCTCTCATGAATGGTTCTTTTGCGCTCATATACTGCTATCATGCTGCTGACAACATGTTGCTCGAGAATCTTCTCCCACTATTCTCTTTGTTGAGTGGCACCACAGCTTGCGCAACCTTTTTTGAATGGATTCAATCGTGTCCTTCAGTTTTACGAGCAACAATAAACACAGTACATTGTTTCTCACTTACCCCTATCCAGACATTCATTGGGACATTTGACTAATATGAGGGATTGAAAGACAAAACACGTGTACTTTGTTACAGTTGACGAAATGCTAACGCTGTCTATGTTGGTCAGTTCTAAGGTCCAGTACAGTTTGACACTTGTTGATGAGGTTTGGGTGGGAACTCAGTGATAAGTCTGGGAAAGTTACCCTCTTAGTCCTTGGTGTATTGTAAACCACAGTAGTGTCTGTTTGAAAAGTCTGAGGTTTCTCTTGACTGTATCCCAACACAAGGCCCTAAGGCTATGCTGCTTTGGAAACTACAAAGGTAACATTCACCCTTTTATAAGGTCAATATTCAGATTTCCTCTTTATTTGATTCCAAATCATTCCTCTCGGCTCTGAGGTTCTTTGTTGTGTCTTGGTTGTAAACTCACAGCAGCTTTCTGCAAACTAACCCTTGACGGTCTGGCACGGATGTTGACTGTTAACTGTGACTGCTCACCCACAGCCGTAGACGCAACAAACACACACACACGTACACAGCATGTATGCAAATGACTGATGTCATGCACCTCATCTTAACAAAGTATGTTGTAAAGCATCTGAGGATTCTTATCTGATGTAAATATGTC
Source organism: Salvelinus sp. IW2-2015 (assembly GCF_002910315.2). NCBI lineage: Eukaryota > Metazoa > Chordata > Actinopteri > Salmoniformes > Salmonidae > Salvelinus > Salvelinus sp. IW2-2015. The sequence continues at coordinate 11,387,508 of NC_036841.1, read as the reverse complement.
GGTTCGTATGAAACAGAGGTTCTTTGTTTCTCATAACAGATTGTTGGAGAGCCCCCTTTTTGTGGCCAAAACTTTTTTCTTCAAATTTCCCAACAACCAGACAGATTGGATCATAATACTGTAGAAAACTAATGTGAGTTCCTCATCTATTGATCCAATTCATTCATTCTAGTGAATATTTACATGTACCCGGAACTCAACAGGGAGACACTATCCTATTCAGATTTCCCCTACAGCCCCATCAACACCTTTCAGCTTCAATGGCCATGTCTACACTTGACACTTACATGCGACTTCTGCTATCAGAGTACGAAGATTGGATTGAAAAGACAGGTCTAGACGCAGAAAAGTCGCATTAAGGTCGGATTGTGTTCAGATCTCCCTAACCACCTCAGGAGGTGGTCAGGGAAGCATTGTGTGCGGATTTCTCCTCGGTCTGAATGCAACCAGGCTACTGAAAGCGCATACAGTGGGCGACGTCATCAGCTCTCCACCCACAAGTCTCCAGYAAAGAGCACACTTTTTCATTAAACGTTGGAGGAAATACATTCCTAGCATGTGAGAAACGTGTTTGCTGGTAACAGTTTAACTTTCATCCGTTCCCTCGCTCGAACCAGGGACCCTCTGCACACATCAACAACAGTCACCCACGAAGCATCATTACCCATCGCGCCACAAAAGCCGCGGCCCTTGCAGAGCAAGGGGAACAACTACTTCAGGTCTCAGAGCGAGTGACGTCACCCGATTGAAACACTATTAGCGCGCACCACCGCTAACTAGCTAGCCATTTCACATCGGTTACACTGGCCTCATAAATGCTAGCCAGCTAGCTTATTTAGAAAAAACTATATTTTTGTTTGCTAGAGTTATGCTAACATGTTTGCCATCTCTTTAGCTTTGCTAGTTAGCATGCTGGCTAGTTTGAGGTTAGCTGGCAAGTTAGCTTCAGTAGTTGGCTACTGCCATCAAGTTGTTGTTGTTGTGTAATCAGATTTAGCCTGTTCCACCGTTTGCAGAATGCTAACTGCATTTGAATATAGTGTGGGAAAAGGGAATCCGGACACAATGTGGACACAGTAGACACATTTAAATGTAGGTGTAGACGTGTTTGGAATTCCATGACCAGAACTCCATGATSAGAATACAAAAGCTGCATGAACTGTCAAGTCTAGACACAGCCAATGAGAGATAGAGAAAGACTGTACAGTATGTTGACTTCGTAAAGACCGATGGGGCTGTTTCAGCAGGTCTGAGGGAGGGAGCCGATTGCGCTAAGGACCTCCAGGCACATCTGAAGATGGTTTTGCAGCCCTGGAGTTAAGCGTCACCCCACTGAGAGAGCACAGCCAATTGGGATGTGTGCGGGCCTGCACTTTCACTATAGGGTTGGTTACAGTACATCCCCACTGGGTGCTTGACTGTGCCTTGGACACCTGACACTCTGATGCAGATAGATATGAGTCTCTTTCTCTCTCCTCTCAATCTCTTTCCTTTTTTTTTCTCTAACTTCCCACCTCTCGTTCCCTCCCTATTTTTCTCTCTCTTTTTACTCGCTTCCTCTCTCTCTCTTTTTACTCCCTCCCTCTCTCTCTCTCTCTCTCTCTCTCTCTTTTCTCTCTCTCTATAGAGCCCTCTGGTCCTGACTGGGCCGTGTTTTTATGCAGTCTTACGTGGCTGAGCACAGTTCATCAGAAGTTCCCCTCGGTCCCTTTGAGCACACACCAGCTCCCCCAGAGTCTGAGGAGGACAGGTAGTGGGTTTCACTGGGATAATTTGATACTTCTCTCAATAGAGAAACTATGAGCCTCTACCACTGTGCTGGTCAAGGCTGCTGCTCTGACAATACTAGACAGGAATCCTCCTCCTCCCTCCTACTGCTCATCCTCCACAGCCACCTACGTCCGRCAGTCTGTCCGGTCTCTGCCGAGGAGTCACACAATGCTGCCTGTCGCCAATTACTCCACCATAGCTGCTGTCTGAAAGGGCTATTGTGTCGACATTCTGCCTCATTTGAAGTACATTGACCYAGGAGGGGATTAAGAGGAGAGGGTCACCCAGGACCCAGCCATCCCCAGACTCCACACTCTGGGCTTCAGGAATGAGTCAGGGCCCCCTCCAACACRCCCCCTTCCTCCCCTCCTCTCACAGACCTCCTCTTCACCTCTGCTCCACTTGTAGCATGCGTCAGAATTCACTCAAGTACTCTCAGACACAGGCATGCTTTCACAGACAGACCACACCTGCATACCTCCAACCTCACGTTCGCTACATTCCTCGGTGTACTCCCGTTGAGGAGAAGAAAAGATGAAGATGATAGATGAAGATGATCTGGATCGATTCCACCCAGGTCACAATGTTATCTTTGACAGTTAACGTAACTACATAACACAGGACCACAGTGTGAATCCTTAGGTACCTCACTGTCCTGCCCTGGGCTGGGTTGTGTTCATGGGGGCTGTGTGTGTGTGTGCGTGCCTGGTTACGTACGTGCGTGCGCGTGTGTGTGTGTGTGTCTTCTCTCAGACTGAGGCATCTTCAGGGCATGTGAACCGACGGACTGGGGCGGACGTGTGTGTGTGAGACTTTATCAGTGGAAACTACGTCAGAGCACGCTCACACTGTCACCGCAGACACAGACACACACCGCGAACGTACTGTACAAACAACCCCCACTGCGTCCTGCCCTCAACACACCTCCAACGGTAGGATCCCATTGCGTACACTAAACACACACATACTATTATACAGTACACATGGAGAGGACTTCTAAAGAGGAGCTGAGGTTTTATTATCAAAACCCCTCAAATCAGCTGAAAGCCAACGCTCCCTGTCACTGCTACACGTAAAATCCCCCCCCCCCCCCCCCACACCCCACACTCATAATTCTCCCTCATCTTATTCCCTCCCCTCTCCCTATAAAACTTGTCCCCCGCTATTAACATTACTCAACCACCGTCTTCTGCACTGCTGCTCAAACATGCAACCCCCCCCCCCCCCCCACACACACACACACACAATACACCAGCATCATATACTCTCTCCGCTCCCTACAATACAGGACCCCCGCTATTAACATTACTCAACCACCGTCTTCTGCACTGCTGCTCAAACATGCAATTACTAACAGACTGCTTGGTTTACCTTGCAGTGCCATAGGTGCGTGTGTTCGTCACAGTCTAGTATAGTCTGATGGATAGATTGTATGAATGGGGGGGGGGGGGGAAGCATTCATCCTGCTCCAAACCAAATGACTGTTTGTGATGGTTGGCTCACGATGTGCACGTATGCACACAGCAGTGGAGGCTGCTYAGGGGAGGACGGCTCATAATAATGGCTGGAACGGAGCAAATGGAATGGCATCAAACACATGGTAAKCATGGTAAACATGGCTCTTGACCTTCGCCTCTCCCGAGGTCCGTACGGGAGTTGCAGCGATGGGACAAGACTGTAACTACCAGTTGGGGAAAAAAAGGGGTAAAAGTAGCAGATCTCTCCACTCGGGCCGTTAAAGGCGAGAAACATGATGGGAGCAACTCAGCAACATCAAACAGCTCCACCTCCGCTTCTTTTTCACTATTAAAATGGTCACATTCTCAGAATATGTCTTTTGAGCTTAATTAGAATGGTATATGCCTTTTTGTTTTACGTGCCTGAGTTGGAAGTTTCTATCACAAGTCTTTCAAGAGCACTTCAAATCTTTGTGTGCGTGTGCTTGTGTGTGTGGGTCTGTGTGTGTGGGTCAGTGTGTGTGGGTCTGTGTGTGTGTGTGTGTGTGTGTTTGTGTGTGTGTGTGTATCCCCATGATAAATACGCTTGACATTTACAGCACAGCCACAGAGACTCCCCTCCCAAATTCATAGCTCTCTCACAATGGAACAGGGTCTTTTATTCTCTGCCTCTCTGTGTGTCCCCTGCCTTGGCCAGGCCATCCAGCCCAGAGCTCCAGATTCCTGGCACAAACCCCTCAGCATGGCTATTAATACAGTGGAGCTCAGCCTGAGAGAGAGAGAGACGTACATTTCCTCAGTGAAAACAATGTACTGAGCAAATGTCAAATTGGCTTTTTACCAAATTACCATACGACAGACGACGTATTCACCCTGCACACCCTATTTGACAAACAAACAAACCAAAACAAAGGCAAAGTCTTCTTCTGCTTTGTTGATTTCCAAAATGCTTTCGACTCAATTTGGCATGAGGGTCTGCTATASAAATTGATGGAAAGTGGTGTTGGGGGAAAAACATACAACATTATAAAATCCATGTACACAAACAACAAGTGTGCGGTTAAAATTGGCKAAAAACACACACATTTCTTTCCACAGGGCCGTGGGGTGAGACAGGGATGCAGCTTAAGCCCCACCCTCTTCAACATATATAGCAACGAATTGGCGAGGGCACTAGAACAGTCTGCAGCACTCGGCCTCAGCCTACTAGAGTCTGAAGTCAAATGTCTACTGTTTGCTGATGATCTGGTGCTTCTGTCCCCAACCAAGGAGGCCCTACAGCAGCACCTAGATCTTCTGCACAGATTCTGTCAGACCTGGGCCCTGACAGTAAATCTCAGTAAGACACAAATAATGGTGTTCCAAAAAAAGGTCCAGTTGCTAAGACCACAAATACAAATTCCATCTAGACATCTATACATACCTCGGCCTAAACATCAGCACCACAGGTAACTTCCACAAAGCTGTGAACGAGCTGAGAGACAAGGCAAGAAGGGCCTTCTATGCCATCAAATGGAACATAACATTTGACATACCAATTAAGACCTGGCTAAAAATACTTGAATCAGTTATAGAACCCATTGCCCTTTATGGTTGTGAGGTCTGGGTCCGCTCACCAAGCAAGAATTCACAAAATGGGACAAACACCAAATTGAGACTGCATGCAGAATTCTGCAAAAAAATCCTCAGTGTACAACGTAAAAACCCCAAATAATGCATGCAGAGCAGAATTAGGCGATATCCGCAAATTATTCAAATCCAGAAAAAGAGCCGTTAAATTATACAACACCTAAAAGGAAGCGATTCCCAAACCTTCCATAACAAAGCCATCACCTACAAAGAGATGAACCTGGAGAAGAGTCCCCTAAGCAAGCTGGTCCTGGGGCTCTGTTCACAAACAGACCCCACAGAGCCCCAGGACAGCAACACCATTAGACCCAACCAAATCATGAGAAAACAAAACAGATTAATTACTTGACACATTGGAAAGAATTAATAAAAAAACGGAGCAAACTAGAATACTATTTGGCCCTAAACAGAGAGTACACAGTGGCAGAATACCTGACCACTGTGACTGACCCAACTTAAGGAAAGCTTTGGACTATGTAACAGACTGTGAACATAGCCTTGCTATTGAGAAAGGCGCCGTTGGCAGACCTGGCTCTCAGAGAAGACAGGCTATGTGTACACTGCCCACAAATGAGGTGGAAACTAAGCCAATGCCAAATGTATGATCATATTAGAGACACATATTCCCTCCGATTACCACAGATACACAAAGAATTCAAAAAACAAAAACAAATTTTGATCAAACTCCCATATATATATTGGGGAGTTTATCGAGAGAGAGAGAGAGAATAAAAGAATAATAAACAGAGAATATGAATTGGCTGAATATCTCTACTCTGTCAGAGATACGAAGCAGAGACAGATCCTTACCAAGTACAGCTGAGTGACCACCGATTGGCAATAGAAAACGCGCAGAACCCAT
>NC_036841.1:11354988-11381261 GCF_002910315.2 Salvelinus sp. IW2-2015 | reverse complement strand
GAGAGAGAGAGAGAGAGAGAGAGAGAGAGAGAGAGAGAGAGAGAGAGAAGAGAGGAGAGAGAGAGAGAGAGAGAGAAAGAGAGAGAGAGAGGAGACGAGAGATGAGAGAGAGAGAGACATTGAGAGAGAGATAGAGAGACCTGAGAGAGAGAGAGAGAGGGTAGAGAGAGTCAGGGTTGAAGTGGGCTTGAGAGAGGCATGCGAGCAGGGCTGGGCGGCTGGCCGGCCGCTCCCTCCCAGCTGCCCCTGGCTTTCCTAATTACTTCCAGACAATGCCCTGTATTTCCCATCGCCGTGGTTACAGGTTCCACTGCCCTCTACATTCATTGTTGGCCGTGGGTCCCGTAGGTAGGGAGAGAGAGACGGAGGGAGGAGAGAGAGAGGAGGACTCAGAGAGGAGGGAGGGAGAGAGGGAGAACTCGGAGGAGGGAGGGGGAGGGGAGTTAGGACTCGGAGAGAGGGACGGAGGGAGAGGGAGGTAGAAACTCGGGAGAGGAGACGAGGGAGGGAGAGAGAGGGAGGACTCAGAGAGAGGGAGGAGGAGAGGGACTCGGAGAGAGGGAGGAGAGAGGGAGGGAGGAGATCGGAGAGAGGGAGGGAGGGGAGGGAGGACTCAGAGAGAGGGATGTGGGAGAGGGAGGACTCGAAGGGAGAGAGAGGAGGACTCGGAGGGAGGGAGAGCGAGGGAGGGAGGGAGAGGGAGGGACTCGGAGAGAGAGGGAGGAAGGAGAGGGAGGGAGAGAGAGGGAGGGTGAGGATGGGAGAGGAGGGGAGGACTCAGAGAGAGAGAGGGAGGACTCGGAGGGAGAGAGAGAGGAGGACTCGGAGGGAGGGAGAGGAGGGAGGACTCGGAGAGAGGAGAGAGAGGGAGGACTCGGAGAGGGAGAGGAGGGGAGAGGGAGAGGGAGGGAGAGAGAGGGAGGACTCGGAGAGAGGGAGGGAGGGAGAGAGAGGGAGGACTCGGGAGAGAGGGAGGAGGAGGGCGAGAGATGGAGGACTCAGAGAGAGAGAGGGAGGGAGGGAGAGAGAGGGAGACTTGGAGAGAGGGAGGGCGGGAGAGAGTGGAGGACTCGAGAAAAGGGGAGGACTCTGAAGACGGGGAGGTAGGACTCAGAGAAAGAGAGGGAAATAGTGTTTGTTTTATTATTATATATATTATATTATATTTATACATTTTCAAACAGACAGACAACAACAGAAAACGTATAGTATGAATTAGTGTTTGTATTAGACTTGTTTGCACTGGTTTGACTCAACACTTTTCATGCAGCCATACTGTATGGACTAGAGAGGGTGTGCTGTTTTTGGTGAGCGTCAGATCGGAGCACGTGTCCAGCACCTCCTAACTTAGCTGATTGAATCATCAGACAGGCATGTCATATCACCAGGTTTTATTGATTTGTTTTGGTGTCGGGAGCTGGGACACCGATGTCTTGCACAGCTGGTGCCTTGTAACCGAGAGCGTACTACTAAGCCTCTTGGATCTTGGAGATGTCGAAGTTATTGGTCCTGCTGTCCTGGGGACGGTCCCATCTCCCTCCCCTTACGCTCTCTCAATCTTACATGGCCTTCCGCATCACACACACACACATCCTACATGTCGTTCTGCGGGCACGCACACACAATCTTACATTGCCGTATTGCGTCACACTCTCAATGGTACATGGTCTTCCAGCCCCTGACCGGAACATACGGTTATCTTATCTGTACGCCAGTAACATTGGGGTATATCTATTTCTTAACCTTTGACAGTGTTTATGGACCCTCCTTGTGACTGAAACCCTGGAAAATCCCAGTAACAGAGGAGAGATCCTGAAGCAGGTTTAAAGGGGGATTAGAGGTGGGAGGCTCGCTGAAGCCCTTGAGAAGGATATGCGTGCCCAGTTAGTTTAATACAAGGGCCTGTGTGTGTGTGTGTGTGTGTTGTGTGTGTGTGTGGTGGTGTGTGGTGTGTGTGTGTGTGTTTGTGTGTGTGTGTGTGTGTGTGTGGTGTGTGTGTGTGTGGTGTGTGTGTGTGTGTGTGTGTGTTGTGTGGTGTGTGTGTGTGTGTGTGTGTTGTTGTGTGCTCGGCCAAAACAGCCTCGCTCCCACAAACACCCATCAGATAAGGCACGGGCCCCTGTAGTCAGGTGATGTAAAGAAAGTGTTCAAAGGGCCCCCTCGTTTCTGTAGGACCAAGGCGCTGACCTGGGTCTCCCTGCTAAATTGCAGGCTTTGTTGGTCTTTTGAAAGAACAGGTGGTTTTTGTGTGTCTCTCCCTCCATGAGGACTTCCCTCATTACAGAGCAAAGACCCCTTTTATACCTGTGATGAGAGGCCCACTATAACTGTACTGTCTGCTTGCTCTGAACAGCTCTGATGGCTGTGTGTGTGTGTGTGTGTGTGTGTGTGTGTTGTGGTGTGTTCGCGCCACACGTGTGTGTGTTCGCGCGCAACACGTGTGTGTTGTTCGCGCACACGTGTGGTGTGTGTGTTCGCGCGCATGTGTGTGTGTTCGCGCGCATGTGTGTATGCGTGCGGTATGTGTGTGTGTGTTGGTGTTGTTAATTTGACTTTAGAAGGGGGTGCAGAGATAGTTAATATGTGATAATGTACTGTACCTGCCTGGATGAGTAATGTACCTTTTTAGTCCCAATATATTTCTATCCCTCTAATTGTCTTATTATATGATCATGAAGGTACATTGAAAGCATGTGTTTGCATGCTGTTTACCACAGTCTACTGTAGCATTGTTTATACATAGATATTTCCTCCTATTGTGTTTGGAAACTGAGACCGCTACGTTGTGAAGCGTTTATAGAACAACGTCCTGTATTGGAAAGGATTGGTATGTGATCAATGGAAAATGTCAATATTCCTATTAGTGAGGCTTATTGTATGGAAGGGTGGTGTTGTCCATAAGAGCTGGCTATCTTTGTTTCTGTGCCCAACACTGTGCCCAACACTGTGCCCAAAATCCTGAGTGACACATACTGTCATACCCCCACCCAAATCAACCCCCCAGCCCAGTTCTCTCACAACATGCCCCCCATTGTCTTCATGTTCCATTCCGCAACCACTCAATACGCTGCACCCCTTCATTGAACCGTCGTCGAAACTGCAAGACTCGCAATATAACAATCCACTTAGATGATCTGTTTGCACATCAACATTTCTATGGCGTGTTGCCAGGAGGGACATGGGACAGCTGTGATATTTACACCCACATGAAAGTGCCATGTGCCTGGGAGAACCCACTGTCCCACTCTACTACCACCACCACCAGTTACCATCTGTATTCAGTCTCATACCCTTGAATGCTGTGTTGGCCCTGATGCTTTTTGTCCGTACTCTGCTGAACAAGGTCGGAGAGAGGGGGAGGGAGGGAGAGGGAGAGGGAGGGAGAGAGGGAGGCGTTTAGGAGTGGGGTTACAGTCTTGCTGAATAGGGAGATTCTAATGTAGTTATCCACTCTCAGGTCAGGTGTGCCTCCCTAGGGAGAAGAGACAGTGGAGGCTCCTAGAATGGCTACATTGGTGTGTGCCCAGTAACACTGCTTCTAAGACAACAAAAATGTAGAAACAGAAACTAAACACACAGGACAGGGGGTTTCATCTTTGATCCAGCCCTGCAGGCTAAGACTGAGCCCCCCCCCGCCCCTTTCTCTCGTGAGGGCTTTTCCACATTTCCTACATCCTTTCACGATTTCCTCCAAATATTTTATAGTTCCCCACTGATAATACAATGACGCACTCTCAGGGACCGGGGGATTTGTTGTTCCAGTGAGGCGGAGAGAAGGGCTGTTGTGTGCCCCTGCCTGTGTTGTGTGGAGAATTGGTGTCTGTGGGTGTTGCTCTGTGGGGTGTCCCTTGATTCCTGGTCCTCCTCTTAAATATAGATTTGAAAAGTGCCTTCCTTTTGTTGTCCATAAAATTCAGCTGCAGAACTATTTGACGTTAACTTTGGTCCAAGATCAGATAAAACCGAGGGTACCCTCTACGTTCGATCGTTGTTATCCTAATAGATCTGCCTACTTGTATCGTCAGGCCCAGAGCACCACAGTCTCACACACATGTCTGGTGGCCCATTCAGACAGGAGGAGAAGCGTGGCTTAGTACAGAAAGTTTCCATGGCTGGGACACACCAAGACAGGAGGAGCTTTGAGTTTCAGCCAGAGCATCAGGGTTGATCAGCAACCCAGCAGCAACAGCATTCCTCTCTGCTGAGGTCACCTGGCTCCTCTCTCCCCTACAGCTCAATTACTGACTTTATTTTCACTGGGAGGAATGTACCCTTTCTTTGATAATAACTGTATATAATAACTTGTATTGTATGTGTGTGTGCGCATGTGTTAGTGTGGGTGTGCGTGRTTACGTGCATACATGCATGTGTGAGTATGTGTGAGAGCGAGAAAGGGCAAGAAAGAGCAAGTCAGAAACATTACACATCCTCCACAGACAAATCACACAGCCCTCAGTCACTTCCTGGTTGTCTTCCTGAAAGACTCCTCTGTGGATTGGCTGGTTAGTCAGGCACACCGTGTACTGAGCGGCAGTCACATACTAATGAAAGTAATAGATCTGGTGCGGTAGTAACGTTGTAGGGGGATTTTACAAGATAAATACGGAACAAGAATGTTCCTTGGCCATGGATGCCATGAATGGGAACTTGAAACATGTCAGCACTTTGAAATGACTTGATCTGATCATGTCTCGGATAACATGCATATTTTGGCATCCAAAAGTTGTTCACGTGTTTTAAAGGGCCTGTCATCAAAATAGAAGATACTGTGYCACCTGAGTAGTCTGGGTTGGGGTGTTCATGTGATTCTCTCTCTGTGTCCTGTAGAGTATTGAACGTGAGGAGCCAATAGAGGTGGATCCAGCCCCTGTATCCCCTGGACTGGAGAATGGACACTCTACTGACCCAGGTAATGACTGCTCTATTCTCTACCATCTCAGCTACAGTAGAAATACAGCCAAACTTACCAACCATGTACTGTATGAGGGGATTTATTTTCTCAATGCTTGTCCAATCAGAAAACTCGACAGTGTCACATGGAAAAAGCTCGCCAGCCAATAACAACGTCCCGTATGAAAACACGGCCCCTGTTGCCATGCGGATGCCCCACCTACCCATCAAAGCCACAACCAAAACGGCTGACCCCTCAGTTATGAAGAGCGAATCTCCCACCAGTCCCATACGCTCTCAGCCCTCGCCTGTGTCAGAGCCTACTGACAACAACCAGCCTCAAGCCATCCCAGAATCCCCCATTCAACCAGGTAAGAGGCACCAGACATCAGCTAAAAGCTCTTGACTTCCATATCTTTCTCTGGTTCTTCTGATCCGTAAGCCATAATATCCTTTGAAACACTCTTTGTCTTTTTGCTGTTTAGTGTCTTCTATGAAGACATGGACCCCCAGTCTCAGCCGAGGTCTGGGCTCTCCTCGACTGTCAGGTAAGAGGGATCTATCAAGTCAGGCCTGTTACTAGAACTGGAACATACCAGACTCACACAATGATTTATTCCCACAGTTTCCTTATCTGTTCATTGATTTGTCATTTGCAGAAAAGTCCTTGTCCGCTCCCCTAAAGTCAGTGACTTACTCTGGCCTCATCCAACACAACACAGACCGGTGAGTGAACTATTCTTTACTCAGTCCTAGAGAATTGAGATAGTCCGTGCTTTAACCAACATGCCATAACCCACTTGCCATTTCGAATGGCCTCATTGTGGCCCAAGATGTGTGACACTCCTCTGTTCTCCGTCCCGCAGGGTGGAAGATGTGAGCGGGGACATGCCCTTTGGCAGGGGAGTTGAGCGGAGGCGGGAGCTGGTGAGGTCACAGACATTGCCACGCAACCTTGGTGCTCAGGCCCGCCGGTCCATCTTTGAGAAGCTGGATTCTGAAGCCAGCAGGTACCACCGTCTCTCCTGCCACCATCATCTCTCTTTCTATGCCATCCATCCCTAAACTGATATGTCCTCTCCTTTTCCCTTATATTATCCCTCCTTTCTTCTGGGTAATTCTTAACTCATACTTCGGGTGCGTCCCAATTCTCTACACTTGCACTCTCTCTCTCTCTCTCTCTCTCTCAAATTTAACAATGGTGGAAAAACACCACTCAACCACGGGGAGTGTGCAAGTGTACACTTCAGGAGAGAATAGGGACACGACCTCTGTCATGTTTGCTGGCTCATCTTGTTGACCCCTGTCCCCTCTCCTCTCAGTAGGCCCAAGCCCATGGACTCCAAGCCCAAGCTGAAGCGTTCTCAGAGCTTTGGTGTGTCCAGCGCCAGCAGCATCAAGCAGATTCTTCTGGAGTGGTGCCGCTCCAAAACCATAGGATACCAGGTGAGACTGTGGTGACAGAACACAGCTACACACCGGAACAGAGTCCTGGGCCGTATTCACAAACCACCTCAGAGTAGAGGCTGATCTAGGATCAGGTCCACCCGTTATGAATACACCTCTATAGCAGCCAGTAACAAAGATGATGAATATGGAACTGTCATCAGGTCACCTGAAATGGATCCACTACACAMMAGCAGTCTTTTGTCATTTTTGCTAGCTCCTGAAGGGGGCATTAAAATAACTCTCCTGGTTTCTCCATGGGTTAACCCATTAGCACATAGCGGAGCGTTGATGTGTTGATGAGAAGCAACTTGCCATGGTTATGCTGCATACTGAACTAGGACGTATTATTGTAGTATATTTGTGTGTGTGTGTGTGTGTTGTGTTGTGTGTGTGTGTGTGTGTGTGTGTGGTGTGTGTGTGTGTGTGTGGTGGTGTGTGTGTGTGTGTGTGGTGTGTGTGTGTGTGTGTGTGTGTGTGTGTGTGTGTGTGTGTGAACATGCATATCCGTGTCTGCATGTGTGAGTGTTTGAGTTACGGCTCATTGCTAGGGCTGTTGGCTTCACTCTGCCATGCACTCTGCAGCAGCAGCTGTGCCAGTCTGTCCATGTGGCTCTGGTTAAACAGAGAGCTGTCACGGGCCAAGGCCGTCCCCGCAGAGCAAACAGCACCGGCCGATTCCCGCAGGCAGCTCCTCCTCACACTCAAATTAGAGACCTGACTGGCGCTCAACAAACATGACAAGTTGTATTTTCCCACTGACACGCTGAGGTTTTTATAGGCTAGGCTAAGGACACAAAAACCGTGAAATTACACAGTTCTGAAATCATGTCCAATTGGAGAGAAAGAGAGAGAGACGCAGGTAGAGGAATTGAGGATAAAGAACCATTCAGGATTCCTCTTCTGTTTTCCACATTATGACAGTTGGACCGACAGAGAAACCTAGGAGAGGTCATTTCATAAAGTTAGAATAGGTAGCCAATCATTTTTATCGTTTTTTTTGTTGTATGTCTGGTTTATTCTTACGCCTCTTTTATAGTATTTCCGTATTCCCCCACTAAACACATGTGCAAATACACCACACACACTCAGAGACATTTACAGTCCAGACACACACACACACGCACACACAACCACACACTCCTAACTCTGTCTCTCCGTCCCCAGAACATAGACATCCAGAACTTCTCGWCCAGTTGGAGTGACGGCATGGCCTTCTGTGCCCTGGTCCATTCCTTCTTCCCCACTGAGTTTGACTACAACGTGCTGACGCCTGCCGGCCGCAAACACAACTTTGAGCTGGCCTTRGGGACAGCAGAGTAAGTGACTTTTACATTGTAATGCGCGTTATGTATACGTTCTGTATTTCTGAGCATTATACACATACCCGTGCACTTCTGTCTTGAATCATGTTGGAACGAATCATCCATTCATTATGTAGGAACATTGTAAGATCATCTCAGTGGGACAACGTTTTATGTATCGGGCCTATTCACCTGCATTTCCAATGTCGCTCTCCTCTTGGTTTGGTCAAGCTATGGACACTACAATGCTGTGCTTGATATGAAGGCAATCCCAAGTTACCTGTGTTGATACATTTAGAGTCACAGTGTCCCTGGCCACCATACAAGTASAAATAACATTAACGGAATCACCTTCAGATTCCATTAATAGCGTTGATACATAGAACATTGTAGCACTGAGATGACCTTACAATGTTTCTGTTACATCTTGGTAACGAGTGTCTCCAGCCCACACGTTAAGCCAGCGAGGCAGCCGCTGCCAGAGAATACCCTCTCCTCGGTCCCCGCGGTAACCGCCTCTTCCCTCTGCTCTGCTTCCATCCGCCTCCCCTCACATTCCTCCAGCCTGACCTCACTACCGAGAACACCGCTGCTGCAGCACAGCGTCTCGTAGTCCTGCTGACACGTGGATGCATGCAGAACACAGACAAAATATAGATCAGAACCATGTGTGCCTCTAGCCACATACAGAGAGAGTTCTAACACATGGGCTTTTGTACAATACCCCAAATTAGTCAACATAGTTCCATGTGATCTATTTGCCTGGTCCCGGGTCTGTTTGTCTTGTCTTACCAACCACACCGAATTATCATAGATATGAGTTGGGGAAAACAGTTCAAACAGATCTGGGATCAGGCTAATGAACGATCAGCCCCTTTAACTAAGGAATGAAATTGATAGTCCTGGTCTCCTCCTGACTTGTGCCGTGCCCTCTGTCTGATTCAGGGAGAAGGCGGGCTGTGACCGGCTCATCGAGGTGGACGATATGATGGTGATGGGGCGCAAGCCGGACCCCATGTGTGTCTTTACCTACGTCCAGTCCATGTACAACCACCTGCGCAAGTTTGAGTGATGAACGATGACCTGGCAGCTACTCYACGACATCACCGCCCCACCACCACTACCACCACTCTCTTGCCTTCAGGGACAGCAGCAATGCACACTGAGAGACGACACTTCCCCCTGCTGTAATGGACAGATTATTACATGTATTTCTCCAGTTTGAGAAATGTTTCACTCTGCCATGTTGAGTGCTCAGCGTGGCTGGGTGGGGATTCCCTGAAAGTTCTGTGTTATGTTTCAGAGAGAGAGGAAGGATCTTTCTCCCTTTTTTTTGGTGACCGACCATGTTTAAGGCTTATATTGGCACAGTTGCTGTTTGAGAGAATGGGACAGGTTGCGGAATGAACTCTTTGCTGGGGAGAAAACCTAGTCCCTTTGAAGAAGCTGCAAGAGGACTTGAGCAGTAGGCCTATAACACTGGACCAAGGACAAAGGACTAAGGATCCAGAGGATTGACACTGTGGATCAGTCTACATACCATGTTACCATCATTTGGTTCCTTCTAGAGTTGTATTTGTTCAGGCCTCATTTACTTTATTGTTCCACTGTGGTTTTCTCAGACCCGAATGTGTCTACAAAAGGCCTTGCATTGCAGCACAATAGAAAAGCTATACCAAAGTGTGCCTTTACATCAGCCGAACAGAGGAACCAAAGTACACTCACTATAAAGTTGAAGGGTATGCTATTTAACGAGCTAGAAGTGCAAAGATTAACTGCACATATGTACCCACGAGATGCAAATGTAAAACYGCCTATGTTCATAGTGTTATTGCTATGGTTGTGATTTTTATTTTATTTTCATAGACAAAAAAAAGACAAAGAAATCCTGAATAAATTGTTACTTGTTTCACACACACCTTTGTTTTGTTTTTTTTATGTCATAATTTTATAGTAGGGCTGTCAGTTAATTAATTAACTTGAGTTAACTTTTTGTAATTTTAGTGCACAAAAAAAAATGTATCGTGATTAATCGTCTGAAAACATCCAAAATACATAATCTATACAGGTTAAAGAAAGTGTGCTTTATCAAGTTACCAGATTTTGAATACCATCACTTTGGACAAAATCAAGACCTTAAAATGGTCAACTAACGTGAATTCAACGTGAATTCAACGTGAATTCAACGTGAACTCAACGTGAACTCAACGTGAACTAATTTCACCATTTGTTGGATTTAGGTGAAAAGTTAGGTGAAAAAAAATATAAAAAGCCCTTACATTGATGACTTCTTGCAAATCCAGTCAGTTTTGCACAATATCATCACAGATTTTTTGGTTTGAAATGACTTGGTAACAACGTTAGTTCAACCACTTTTTGCCCTGTAGGTTGTATGAAAAAAAATCTTAAATTAGAGCTCCAATTAAGCAAATTAGGCATTTGTAATTAATCTGATTAATCGACAAATCCTYCAATTAACTTGATTAAATGTTTTTATTGTTTGACAGCCCTATTTAATATATATATACATATATATTTAAAGGTCTTCAGCAATACTTTAGCAATAAATGCACACATTTGAGGACCAAAATATGATTTGACTATTTTGCATGATCTCTTCACATAAAAGGAAAAAAAGGAATGGGGTGGGCAAGTCAATTGAAATCATTACTAATTGGCTCATTAAAAAAGAAGATATGGAGTTGGTTTTTGTACAATGTGTATTCCTCTAAAACCTTCCAGCTTCGTTCAGAAATGTACATTTTAGGATTTGTGTAAATTGGTGTATTTAGAGCTTGAAGTTGAACGGCTGTTCATGGGAATGGAAATCGATCACTAGGCTAATTGACTTCAATACACAGGAAGAGAAAGTGTGAAACCAGCCTTTGAAGTTGCTAGGCTTTTTKCTGTATAAAATAATAGTTAGGCTATAGTTTACTTTTCGTTCATCCTAACAGCAAATGGAGGGCGAAATAACAAATATGACTCTCGCAGTGAACATGGTWGGATACATTAGGCCTATGTAGATTGACTCTACTTTGTGCGTCCAACAAGGTCTGCCTGCCCTGCGCTCTAACCTCCACGGGGTTCCTCTTTGCAGTCGATTGCCCCGGGATGAGATCTGACAGTCTGACACAGGGAGTGTCAGACAATAGCGACAGCGGAAACAGCGGGTTTATACACCATTGCTGCTTTCATCTGTTTCTTGTCAATTCGTGGCAACGTCACCATCTGCAATTCAGGATTAGAGAGGTGGGCACTAGGCTCCARTATWGGCCTATAACACCTGAACGTGCCCAGATTAATTTGGAGTGGACCGTGGGCGGTATGGGATTGAGATGTGAGTTCCCGCTATAAGAGGGCACCGCTACCCAGGACTGAGCGCATCATTTACGCATCAACAGACCGAGCTGTAGAATTATGTCTCTCTTCATCAATCATGAATTCACTGCACACAGACTGACTGACCAGAAAGAGARGGATTTTACAGCACATTTTGGAGACCAAGGTCAATGTAAAGGTAGGCTATGTAAATAGTTTTCAAATGTTCAGGCTGTAGGCCTATTCGTAAAAGCTTACCATCAACGTAATTTTTTTTTTTTACAATAGTGAGTTATATTTGTTTATTGACTTTTATAGTTTCCTTTAGGATTATTTTATTATGAATAGCATGTATTAATTAAATTGTCAATATTCTGTCTAGATTTTGCCTAAAATAAATAGAGCACAAAGAAACAAACAAAAACAAAGTCATAATATATAGAAAGATATCCWTTGATATAAACAGGAATGCAGATGAAAAGAAAACGAAAACATACYGTACATTTCGTTTAATAATTGTCTTGAATAATTTTATAACGCTATACCGGTATTTTGGACTACTTAAATAATCATCTATGAACCATATGTTTGGCCAAATTTTWATTTCAATTTTAATTTCTCACATTTTTTGTTTTTGTTGTTGTTAAGACGTGAGGAATGACAATGGACTTTCATCACCTGAACCTGAGAGAAGCGTGTGTACAGAGGGCCAAAGGAAGCGCAAAAGAACCATCTTCAGCCGCGCACAATTGTCTGAGTTGGAACAAGCTTTCGCTCTGACACCGTACCCAGACATCACTCTCCGTGAACGCTTGGCCGCACATACGCATCTACCTGAAAGCAAGATACAGGTTTGTGCAGTGATTATAACTACAAGTTAGTTATTTACACTTTCTGTATATATCTATGCATTTAGGCTAGAACAACATATTTACCTGACTCTACTCATTGTTCATAGGTGTGGTTCCAAAACAGGCGGGCAAGAAGTATCAAGAGTGGAAGACTCAACAAATCAACTAAGCCTACTTCTGGAAGAGGAGGTGCAACATGCCAACCTCTCCCAGTGGTTCCCTCCCCTGGTCCCTCCTTCACTCCAACCACAATGGGGGAGATGTTCCGACCAGACCAGATTCAGTGTGACGATGGTCAGCAGTTCTACTCCGACTGGATCCGTCTCTACAGCAACCCTGTGTCTCATCAGCCTACACCCGTCTCCCCAAACCTGGCAGAATCCCTACTGTGGGAGGAAGACCGCCGATCTCACCTGGGATCTCTTGCTACTACCACTGCACCCATTGGAAGGCAAGCACACTCCTCGCGGCCATACCGGGATGGGTTCAACCAGCCCTGCGTGGGCACCTCAGSGTATAGGAACTTTAATCTACAGACTCTAGCTGGGTCACAGGCCAGATATGGTCACCAAACCTCAGTGGACCAGGTTGTCCCCTCCCATCCACAGCAGATGTACTGGGATGTGACTCAAGGACAGGTTCATCATCCTCAGGTGGGCCCCCAGACCTCCATCGGATACATCTCAGACCTGATCTATAATGCTGCTATTGTCACCAACTTCCTGGAGTTCTAATGTCCTGTCCCTGCTTACCTATAGCCTGGTTGTCTCAGCTCTGGTGGTGCTGTCTTGCCATGAGTTGGCAAGACAACACAAACAGATGTAGGACCACTAGGCTATAATGCTTTCCCAATACAGTACCTTCAGAAAGTATTCACACCCCTTGACTTTTTCAACATTTTGTGTTTCAGCCTGAATTCAAAATGGATTAAATATTATTTTTCTCATCCATCGACACACGATACCCCACAATGACAAAGTGAAAACATGTTTTTAGACATTTTAGCAATTTTATTGAAAATGAAATACAGAAATATWACATTTACATGAGTATTCACACCCCTGAGTCAAAATACTGTATGTTAGACTCACCTTTGGCAGGGATTACAGCTGTCTTTCTGGGTAAGTCTCTGAGTTTTGCACACCTGGATGGTACAATATTTGCACATTATTCTTTAAAAAATTCTTTAAGCTCTGTTAAATTGGTTGTTGATCATTGCTATACAGCCATTTTCAAGTCTTGCCATAGATTTTCAAGACGATTTAAGTCAAAACTGTAACTACGCCATTCAGGAACATTCAATGTCATCTTGATAAGCAACTCCAGTGTACATTTGGCCTTCTCCTGTGAATTTGTCTCCCGGGTCTGTTGGAAAGCAGACTGAACCAGGTTTTCCTTCAGGATTTTGTCTGTGCTTAACTCTATTCTGTTTCTTTTTATCCTAAATAAAACTCCCTAGTCCTTGCCGATGACAAGCATACCCATAACATGATGAAGCCATCACTATGCTTCAAAATATGAAGAGTGGAACTGAGTGATGTGTTGTGTTGGACTTGCCCCAAACATAACACTTTGTATTCAGGACATAAAGTATATTTCTTTGCCACATTTTTTGCAGTTTTACTTTAGTGCCTTATTGCAAACAAATGCATGTTTTGAAATATTTGTATTATGTACTGGCTTCCTTCTTTTCACTGTATTCACTGTATTGTGGACCAACTACAATGTTGTTGATCCATCATCAGTTTTCTCCTATCACAGCCATTAYACTCTGTAACTGCTTTAAAGTCACCATTGGCTTCATGGTGAAATCCCTGAGCAGTTTCTTTCCTCTCCAGTAAGTCAGTTAGGAAGGACACCTGTATCTTTGTAGTGACTGGGTCTATTGATACACAATCCAAAGTGTAATTAACTTCACCATGCTCAAAGCGATATTCAGTGGGTGCTTTTTTTTTTTTTTACCCATCTACCAATAGGTGCACTTCTTTGCGAGGCATTGGAAAACCTACCTGGTCTTTGTGGTTGAATCTGTGTTTGAAATTCACTGCTCAACTGAGGGACCTTACAGATACGTGTATGTGGTYGGTACAGAGATGAGGTAGTCATTCAAAAATCATGTTAAACACTGTTATTGCACACAGAGTGAGTCCGTGCAGCTTAACTACTGAACTTGTTTAGGCTTMCCATACATAACAAAGGGGTTAAATGACTCAAGACATTTCAGCTTTTAATTTTTAATTAATTTGTACAAATTTCTAAAAATCCTAAATCCACTTTGACATTATGGGGTATTGTTTGTAGGCTGTAACACAACAAAATGTGGAAAAGATCAAGGGGTGTGAATACTTTCTGAAGGCACTGTATGTGTGTTGTCTGTCTCTCCACATTGGCAGAATTTGTGACCAATTGTATCATTTTGCTTGTTTTTATTTTGWTGTTGAATGTGTGAATCTTATGTCTTGTGTCTTTCATTAGCTTGTGAATAATCGTAATAATKGTTTACTTCATCCAAAGAGGAATAGATTTATTTCACCATAGTAATGATTGATTAGAAGTTTAATATGACCTTTTTAAAACAGTTAAATAATATAATATATAGTTACAGAGATAGGGTTACCTATAGYGTAGCCCTCTCGTAGTTGTATTTTTTAGGGTCTTTGATGGACAAGCAGCTTTCTGCGGAGTACAAAAGGACCCATATGCATTACATACTGTAACGTTACATAGTTGTTTACTGAGGTATTTGTATTCTACCTGACATAGAATCAGGTCTCATAGATCCATTTGGTCTGTTATTCATTCTCGGCGGATTTGATTCAACATTTAATGTTTCCGTGAGTATTATCTTTCAAAATATCCTGATTAAAATGATTTCTTGTGGCAAGATACCATGACAGAAAWAATTATTTTCCAAATAAAAACATTTTTTTCCAATAATATGGGATGGACAGAGAAAAAATGAATAATAAGAAATAAATTAAAACTGAAGCTCAGCGTCTATCAGCTTACCAACTCTTTAATTCTAGCTGGGTTTAAGGTCTCCAGTGAAGTATTACATGTGAGTAATACAGTCAAGATATGACAAAAGCACTATGACAGTTCACCCCAGCCTGCTGGACAGTGATCTCTCCATATCATAATCATCTTTAATACCAAATAATCTTTCAATAAACCCTTAATCTGGGTGTCAAATCTCAGATCTTTGAGATACTTTGTTGTATTCCAGATGTAGTTACATCCTTTAATCTTTCAACTGATATGAAAGGAAATTGTCCAGAGATACAGTATAGGTGGGGGAAAAGTCATAACACAAGCCAAAGTCAGATATCGTATTAAAATGGTTTTGAATCATGAAAAGAGATAAGTGTTGTAATGGAACGGATTTAAGTACTACACAGCTCCCAGGATAACTGTAATTGGTTTGTTTGTTTGTGGCCTGTAAAATCCATCTTGCTCTCGAATTCACCTCGAAACAGATAAGTGCCGATCGGCAGTTGAAGACAATACTGTCTGCCACATCTGGAAGCAGGTAGCTGGATGCTAGAACGGGGTTTCCCAAACTCGGTCCTGACGCCTCCCCTGGGTGCACCTTTTGGTTTTTGCCCTAGCACTACACAGCTGATTCAAATAACCAACTCATCATCAAGCTTTGATTATTTGAATCAGCTTTGTAGTACTAGGGGCAAAAACCAAAGTTCACCCAGGGGGCCCCCCAGGACTGACTTCGAGAAACCGTGTGCTAGAGAGCTGGCTGGAATAATAACTTCACTAGTCATAAACAACCACATTCTCCAAAGACACTGCCTGGGAGTTTTTCTAGCCCAAGTATAGGCTACTACTGGCATGAATAGAAGTGATACGCCTTTCATAATGTAAATGTGTTAACTATACTCAGTCTGATGTGAGACAATTGTTACTCAAAGTTTACCACTTGCCTCAATTTACTGTAAATGGACAGGTACAATGGACAAAAACAACTTAATCTGTTTTATTTCCAATAGAACATGGAATATCCCTAATATTACCAGGGCTAATAAGGTCAACGTATGGGTCAAGTGGGACTTATCAAGAATTGTTATGAAGCAGCTCAAAACTTCAATCCTAACCATAGAGGGGGGTTTGTGTACACACACACACTTTTATTTTTTACATTGTAGAATAATAGTGAAGACATCAAAACTATTAAATAACACATATGGAATCACGTAGAAACCAAAAAAAGTGTTAAACAAATCTAAATATTTTATATTTGAGATTCTTCAAATAGCCACCCGTTGCCTTGATGACTACTTTGAAGAATCTAAAATGTATTTTGATTTGTTTAAGCCTTTTTGGCTACTATACGATTCCATATGTGTAATTTCATAGTTTTGATGTCTTCACTATTATTCTACAATGTAGAAAACAGTCAAAATAAAGAAAAACCTTTGAATGAGTAGGTGTGTCCAAACTTTGGACTGGTACTGTATGTATGTATGCGAGATATATATATATATATATATCTTTTTACATTGAACCAAACTGATCTTAGAGTTTGTAATTACATGGCCGCTCATTTTATTGAGTAGACAAACAAACAATATTGACTACACAGAAACACACTGAAGGAGTGTAAAGTACAGTATGAATAAACTATTGTATGAAAAAATCCCTGATACATCCTAGTAGGAAATTATCCTACATTTTCTTTTAAATGGGGTTATTTTAACAGGCCCTATGAAAGCAAAATGGATGGAAATAAATAGCTAAATATCCCAACTTGTTTAGTGCACATTAGTAAATAAATGAGTTGGGAAACACGGAGTCAACGTCATCATGATAGAGCAGCGATGCTAAAGCACAAACAACTTTTACATCTGGGTCACATTCAAGATCCTCACACTAATCCGTTTTCAATTCATGAATAACGTGGGACAATTCTTATCACTAGTTTTGGGGTTAAGTCAAAGCTGTACATCGACTTCCACTCAGGTAGCCTAGCGGTTAAGAGGTTGGGCCAGTATCCGAAAGGTTGCTGGTTCGAATCCCCGGGCTGACTAGGTGAAAAATCTGTCGATGTGCCCTTGAGCAAGGCACTTAACCCTAATTGCTCCTGTAAGTCACTCTGGATAAGCGCGTCTGCTAAATGACTAAAATGTAATGTAAATGTAACCCCTTTGATTTCCGTTTTGAAGTCCACTAGTGGGTCAGGTAAGGGCATAGTTCTCCAGCAATGTGTTTTGTTGATAAGAACACTGACTGGCGCTATGGTTCTCCTAGCTCTCCCTCCATGGTCCGTACCAGAACATACAGCTCTGCCAGGCCGACTACAGATGCAGCAATCACTGCAGATATCACCCTCTGAAACACACAATCAAACATGTCAACAAAGATACTGATTCTTAAACAGGGTTTTGAAATGTAGCTTTCTTCATGATTACATTTTCAAACAGTATTTTTGTTAATTTACAACACAATGCAGTACTAGCTTAATCATCGCTTATCACACAATCGAGGTTTAAGTGACACTATTAATCTCGTCAGGCAATAGGGTTTACGCTTGCCCAGCTTGTACGAGTGAGGGATCTTTGTACGAAATCTTACCGCCGCTGTCTCTGTGAAGAGGTATTGACTGCCGAGATAGGAGCAGGCGAACGTCGCCACCACTGTCACTAGGAAGTTTAAGACCGTCACAACAGCAGCTTTGGCTGAGCGCACTAGAGACAGACCACACACACACACACACATACATACACGTCAGCATTAGAGGAGGGAGGGTTGAGGAAAAGGTAGATGGAGACGATAGTGACAATCTTAAGAGACTGATTGCATGCAAACGTTTGAAACCCATAGCAACCTTCTCTCCCAAAGTCCGCCAATGTCTCACGACGATTCATCTGCTGGGGGGGAGAGAAGTTCTCGCATGAATCAACAACAACCAAAACACTATCATATATTTAAGCTGGCTGCCATATATCAATCCAATACGTACAGTAGGCTACATGCTGAGTGTGGACTGTGCAATTCACCTGAGTGTTTACATTCCGTGTGATCCTGTTGTATTCTTCATTGGCCAACTTGGCTCTGATTCTCTCCAGACGAGCCACGAGCACAGGGTTCTGTCACAAAGAGGGTGTAACGCTTTAGTGTAGTCCTCATGACGGACATCAAATTAAGGGGTTGAAGGAATAACCATACATCGAGGTCTCACTTACTCTGGGGGGCGTTTCAACCTTAGGCAGGTGCAATGAGCTGTCCTCCAACACCTCATTAAGGTAGAAGGGATGACCTGAGAGGAAGGTAAAGTACACATAGGCTAGTACTTAATTCGTGAAATGTAAAACCTGTGCAACTATGTTTATACAACTGTGTTTATACATACCATTGTCTAGCAGACATTTATGAAGTTTTCTTGCAGTTCTGAAAGACAGAGTTGATGGTTGTTCCTGTTGAAGAATATCTTCCAATTCGTTCTGTAGTTCTGTTGGAACTGAAGCCTCATCCTTCTCCAGCAAGTCTCTTACCCTCTTTCGAAATGTGTTTCCAATCACAAATGACGACGCCATTCTCTTTAGCTAACGTTAACTGTCAGACTTACGTAGTTAGTTACAATGAACTGTGCTGACAAGTGGCTGGATTAGCTAGTTGTTGTTCGCCCGTAGCTGGCCGAGCAGAGTTAGCCAGCTAAACTAGCTAGCTACAAGAAGAGAGTGCTCTGGCTACAAATATAGCTAACGACGTTAGCTAGCAAACCTACGACCAGGAGCAAACGTTGGCAGTTTATACAGATGATCCATTCTCAATTCTTCACAAATGGAGACATTTAGTATTAATCTAATCATTGTATCAACTACCCATCTTAAGTTGTCCGATAACGATGAGAGTTTGGCTAATTTTACTAACTAGTAACGACAGGAGAGAGAAAGCTGTCTTTGAAGCATCTATGTTCACCTTGTGACAGGATCTGACGTACGTAGCTACTTCCACAAAAAAACATGTTTTTTTAAATACTGTGTTACTGAACCTTAATACATCCAAAATATRCAGTATCAACAGAAGTGTACGCCCTTTTTATTCCTTTTGGTAGTGGAACTTCTATCTCTAGATATTCTGAATAATGTAAATCCACATGGCTTATCCATTTTTAACAGAGAAATCAGAATGTCCCAACTGGCTGATGGTACTACTCTTTTTTTTAAAGACAAAGACCAGGTCGCACATGCCCTTAATGCTATCACTGCATTCTCTATTGCATCTGGATTAAAACGTTTCTAAATGTGAAATCGTATGTTTATATGACTCTGATGATAAAGAAATAGAAAATATTCCTGTAAAAAGGACTGTGTTAAATATTTAGGAATACATTTGTCAAAAAAACACTTAGTCAGACAACATATGAATTTCTCTCCTAAAATTAAGAAAACCAAGAATATATTTAATAATTGGCTACAAAGGGATCTTTCTATACTTGGGGAGAGTGCTTCTGTCCAAAGCAGAGGGACTGTCTCGTTTTGTGTACCCCTCATTATCTTTATTTGTAAATCCCTCTACCTGTAAAGAGATCAATCTTGACTTCATCTGGGGGGGAAAAAGTCAGTCCTCTGTAATAAAAGAGGTGAAGGCGTTCTGGAAGTGTTGGATTTTGTGACATAAATAACACTTTCAAGATCAACTGGTTGAAAAGAAGTTTGATCAATACAAAATCAATATGGAATTTCATTCCAAATAATGTGTTTAATAAGTTGGGAGGTCTTCAATTTTTACTGAAATGTAGTTATATTCCTGAAAGATTACCCGCTAAATTGGCTAGGTTCCACCAAAAAGCTTTAATGTCCTAGAAAATATGTTTCCTGCACATTTTTTCCCCACATAAAGCTTTTTTTTGTGTAATAATTCAGATATAACTGTAAGGAATAAGTCATTGTTCTACCCCAGCTGGCATGAGAGGAATATTGACTTTGTTCTTGATGTTTTTGACAACGGGTAATATTCTTGCATATGAACAATTTATAACATTGAATGAGATTCCAATACCTTTCAGAGAGTTTATTTCTGTGATCAAAGCCGTTCCCAGTGGTCTAACTACACTAATGAAAACTCATCTTAGCTTTGGTGATGATCATAGTTTGGAAGGCGTGGGCTTACTTGAGAAATCTTGTTGTAATAAATATATATGACAAATTGTCCATTCAGGGAACCATCTGACATTGTCTGGAAAAAAGCTTGCTTGATGCTTTACAAATATTGTATATCAAGCAAATTTAAGGAAGTGCACTTTAAGATTTCACATAAGATATATCCATGTAATTCTATGTTGTCCAAATTTGTGGCTACTGATGATATCTGCGTTTTCTGCGAAAAAATAAGGTAAAAATCTGACTAATTTGTTCTATGAATGTCAATCTGTGATAGATTTTGGGGAAAACCTTGCAGAATACTTATTTAGCTTTTTTTTCCATAAAAACAACACAAGAAAACTTTAGTTCAGAGAACATTCTAAATAATGTTATTTAAAAACATATAGATTTTATTCTCAGCATAAACAAAACTTTCTCTATCCTCTTTCTTGTTAAGTGTTTTCAGGTGTGCTGGCCTCGCCACTAATTGGCCACACCTCATCTTAATAAGTTCTTGTTTCCTTTGAAATGGGGTCTGTTGGACAGACTAAAATGAACAGCTTTGTATGAGTAAAGAAACAAGGCATGCTAGCTCCATCTTGGTGGCGCAGTGGACTAATTCCCAGTGGTGGAAATTATTTAAGTAAAATTACTTTAAAGTACTACTTAAGTCGTTTTGGGGGTATCTGTACTTGACTATTTATATTTTTGACAACTTTTACTTTACTACATTCCAAAAGACAATAATGCACTTTTCACTCCATACATTTTCCCTGACACCCAAAAGTACTCGTTACATTTGGAATGCTAAGCAGGACAGGAAAATGGTCCAATTCACACACTTATCAAGAGAACATCCCTGGTCATCCCTATTGCCTTTGATCTGGCGGACTCACTAAACACAAATGCTTAGTTTGTAAATTATGTCTAAGTGTTGGAGTGTGCCCCTGGCTATCCGTAATAAAATGGTACTGTCTGGTTTTCTTAATATTGGGAATTTGAAATTATTTACACTTCTACTTTCAATATGAAGTATATTTTAGCAATTACATTTACTTTTCATACTTGAGTATATTTAAAACCAAATACTTTTAGACTTTTACTCAAGCAATATTTTACTGGGTGACTCACTTTTACTTGAGTAAAAGTAAACATACCTTAATAGAAAATTACTCAAGTATGACAATTGGGTACTTTTTCCACCACTGCTAATTCCATGGATAGACAGAAGATTATAGGTTCACATTTCACAGATGCTGTCACAATAAACAAATGTATTTGTATTTGTTTTAATGATTCATGTCTAAGGAAACTAATTTCCATGTGTCCTATCTGTGTTTGGAGTTTAAAAAAAAATGTGCCCAAAATAAGCTAGCAGTGTTATTAAAAGACTTATTGAAACATTCAGTGAAAGTTAAGGAAGTTATTCAAAAAACAAATCACCTATAATTTTGTTCTCAGAGCATTAATAAAACCTCCCAGGAAAACTTTAATAGAACCAGAGTAAAACATTCTCAGAACCTACCTGCAACCTAAAAATGAACGTTCCCAGAACAGGCAAAATGTTCACTTCCGTTCTTAGAACGTTTAAAAAACATTCAGTTTTACCGGTACGGAAACTTCTGGCTTTGTTCCCAGAACCAATGGGAAACCAAAAACGTACCTTCCCATAACTTCCTAGATCAAACTAGAAGGGTTAGGGGGGAACCAGTTCAACTGCTTCTCTGCCAGTCGATGTTCACCTGTCTGTCCTGTGTATGTGTGTCTGTGTCTCAATCGCATACTCTTCGTCCTCAAGTAGCTCCTCCTCCTCATTTTGCAGGCCTTTCATCAGCGATGACCCTTAAGCACATAATGGGATCATGAATGTAAGGGAATTGTGTAACTACAAGTTATCAACCTGTTTGCAAGGTGACAAAGTTACTTTTTAACCCCCCCCAAAAAAATGTTTTTACATTTTAATATCTGATAGTCCATAACTGAAATATTTATGCTCATGTATGCCTGTAGGTAGTACACAAGCACAAACCAACCAGCTAGACCAGGCAGGATGATTTTGTTACCAATCTGACCACAAAGACTGAGCTTTCATAGTCATGTGATCCATTATCATAAGATTAGGCAATACAAAGACAAAATACCCGAAGTGCTGCTTGCACATCCTCATTGATTCACTGGTGAAGAAGAGGCAGGATATTTTATGCTAGTTTTCAAATTTCCCTCCCCACTCAGAACACCCCCAACAGTCCTAGCTAAATTCTTGCTTGAGAAATTTCTCTTTGCTAGGAATATTTTTGACCATTTTAATTGAAAATAATTACAGTAAGGTACTTTATTGTTACCCAGAAAGTATTTGATATTGAGATAAAAACGGCTGCATTGGACCTTTAAATCAAGTTTTTAATTCGCCCGCTTTTATACACGTCAGCCTCGGCGTGCTTGTGCAGAAGTAGGAAAGATGGCTGCTTGTGCAATACGACGAGGCTTTCTGACTACTCTCAGTAAATACAACAGGAAACACACACATAGAATATTGAGTATTATTGAAGGGAGTAGTGGACTTGAGGTGAAGAAGAGACCCCGGTTACCGTGTTTAGCATGTGGATTGCCCAACATTCAGCAGACGAGGTTTATGTCGTCACGGTAAGGGCTACCTTCTAAGCTAATGTGACCTAGCTAGCAAGTTAGCTAGCCAGTTCGTCCACTGTCTTGAATTCTGCCCAATAATGCATCAATAGCAGCCACGTTGTATTCCTTCTCTCACCTCTTTCCTTCGCTTGTGGATTTCTATGGACAACACATCAGCTGTATGTGACCAGGCGAAAAAAACAGCCTACATCGTTGTCACCATATTAGCTAAAGTAACGTCATAGTCAGCATAGCTAATAGAACTAACGCGTTAGTAAACCCGATACAATCATGCATTAACGTTAGTGTACAGTCAGTAAGCATTTACACCGGTGGGCCCCGGTGGAAATAAATTTGTAATACCAAAAGCTTACCTTGACTTGGAAGACTTCCAGTGTTGTGTTGGAAAGTCTCAGTCAACTAGCTAACATAGCATTCCCCTGTTTCAGTAGGCTAAACCAGCTAGCTGCATTTGCTAAGTGATGCTTCTCCATCATTTTGGAAGAAATTAATGTATTTGTTAAACTGTTAAACTATTGTCTTTCTCTCTTTTTTAGTCAACTACTCACAACATTTTATGGAGTGCTAGCTAGCTGTAGCTTATGCTTTTAGTACTAGGTTCATTCTCTGATCCTTTGATTGGGTGGACAACATGTCAGTTCAGGCTGCAAGAGCTCCAGAGGACGTCCTCTGGAAGTTGTCATAATTACTGTGTAAGTCTATGGTAGGGGGTGAGAACCATGAGCCTCCTATGTTTGGTATTGAAGTCAATATACCCAGAAGAGGACAGAAGCAAGCTGTCCTCAGGCTACACCATGGTGCTACCCTACAGAGTGCTGTTGAAGCTACTGTAGACCTTCTTTACAAAATAGTATGTTTTAATCAGTTATTTGGTGATGTGATTATATTTAGTATAGTTTTATCTAGAAAGTATACATTTTAATATTTTACCATTTAAATTTTTATGAAATTCACTGAGGATGGTCTTCCCCATCCTCTGAGGAGTTTCCACTGATATACACTACCATTCAAAAGTTTGTGGTCAGTTAGAAATGTCCTTGTTTTCCATGAAAACGTACATGAAATGAGTTGCAAAATGAATAGGAAATATAGTCAAGACGTTGACAAGATTATAATGATTTTTAATTGAAATAATAATTGTTCTTCAAACTTTGCTTTCATCAAAGAATCCTCCATTTGCAGCAATTACAGCCTTGCAGAACTTTGGCATTCTAGGTGTCAATTTGTTGAGGTAATCTGAAGAGATTTCACCCCATGCTTCCTGAAGCACCTCCCACAAGTTGGATTGGCTTGATGGGCACTTCTTACTTACCATATGGTCAAGCTGCTCCCACAACKGCTCAATAGGGTTGAGATCCGGTGACTGTGCTGGCCTCTCCATTATAGACAGAATACCAGCTGACTGCTTCTTCCCTAAATAGTTCTTGCATAGTTTGGAGCTGTGCTTTGGGTCATTGTCCTGTTGTAGGAGAAAATTGGCTCCAATTAAGTGACGTCCACAGGGTATGGCACGGTGTTGCAAAATGGAGTGATAGCCTTCCTTTTTCAAGATCCCTTTTACCCTGTACAAATCTCCCACTTTACCACCACCAAAGCACCCCCAGATCATCAGATTGCCTACGCCATACTTGACAGATGGCATCAAGCACTACTCCAGCATCTTTTCATTTTTTTCTGCGTCTCACGAATGTTGTTCTTTGTGATCCGAACATCTCAAATTTAGATTTGTCTGTCCATAACACTTTTTTCCAATTTTCCTCTGTCCAGTGTCTGTGTTCTTTAGCCTATCTTAATCTTTTCTTTTTTTATCGGCTTGTCTGAGATATGGCTTTTTCTTTGCAACTCTGCCTAGAAGGCCAGCATCCCAGAGTTGCCTCTTCACTGTTGACGTTGAGACTGGTGTTTTGCGGGCACTATTTAATGAAGCTACTAGTTGAGGACTTGTGAGGCGTCTGTTTCTCAAACTAGACACTAATGTACTTGTCCTCTTGCTCAGTTGTGCACCGGGGCCTCCCACTCCTCTTTCTATTCTGGTTAGAGACAGTTTGCACTGTTCTGTGAAGGGAGTAGTACACAGCGTTGTACGAGATCTTCAGTTTCTTGGCAATTTCTCGCATGGAATAGCCTTCATTTCTCAGAACAAGAATAGGCTGACAATTTTCAGAAGAAAGGTCTTTATTTCTGGCCATTTTGAGCCTGTAATCGAACCCACAAATACTGAAGCTCCAGATAATCAACTAGTCTAAAGAAGGCCAGTTTTATTGCTTCTTTAAATCAGAACAACAGTTTTCAGCTGTGCTAACATAATTGTAAAAGTGTTTTCTAATGATCAATTAGCCTTTTAAAATGATAAACATGGATTAGCTAACACAATGTGCCATTGGAAGACAGGAGTGCTGATTGCTGATAATGGGCCTCTGTACGCCTATGTAGATATTCCATTAAAAATCTGCCGTTTCCAGCTACAATAGTCATTTACAACATTAACAATGTCTACACTGTATTTCTGATCAATTTGATGTTATTTTAATGGACAATTTTTTTTTTGCTTTCCTTTCAAAAACAAGTACATTTCTAAGTGACCCCAAACTTTTGAACGGTACTGTATACATGCGTGCGTACGTACGTACAGTTGAATTCGGAAGTTTACGTACACTTTGGTTGGAATCATTGAAACTCGTTTTTCAACCACTCCACACATTTCTTGTTAACAAACTATAGTTTTGGCAAGTCGATTAGGACATCTACTTTGCATGACACAAGTAATTTTTCCAACAATTGTTTACAGACATTATTTCACTTATAAATCACTGTATCACAATTCCAGTGGGTCAGAAGTTTACATACACTATGTTGACTGTGCCTTTAAACAGCTTGGAAAATTCTAGAAAATGTCATGGCTTTAGAAGCTTCTGATATGCTAGTTGACATCATTTGAGTCAATTGGAGGTGAGTGGATGTATTTCAAGGCCTACCTTCAAACTCAATGCCTCTTTGCTTGACATCATGGGGAAATCAGCCAAGTCCTCAGAAAAAAAATTGAGACCTCCACAAGTCTGGTTCATCCTTGGGAGCAATTTCCGAACGCCTGAAGGTACCACGTTCATCTGTACAAAAAATAGTATGCAAGTATAAACACCATGGGACCATGCAGCCGTTATACTGCTCAGGAAGGAGACGTGTTCTGTCTCCTAGAGATGAACGTACTACAGGTCGACCGATTATGATTTTTCGATACCGATTATTGGAGGACCAAAAAAGGCCAATACCGATGAATCGGACGATTTTTATTTATTTGTAATAATGACAATTACAACAACACTGAATGAACACTTATTTTAACTTAATATAATACATCAATAAAATAAATTTAGCCTCAAATAAATAATGAAACATGTTCAATTTGGTTTAAATAATGCAAAAACAAAGTGTTGGAGAAGAAAGTAGAAGTGCAATATGTGCCATGTAAGAAAGCTAATGTTTAAGTTCCTTGCTCAGAACTTGAGAACATATGAAAGCTGGTGCACTTCCGGCGCCGAAAAGAGATGGCCGCCTCGCTTCGCGTTCCTTGGAAAATATGCAGTATTTTGTTTTTTTATGTGTTATTTCTTACATCGGTACCCCAGGTAATCTTAGGTTTCATTACATACAGTCGGGAGGAACTACTGAATATACGATTAACGTCAACTCATCATCGTTCCTACCAGGAATATGAC
>NC_036841.1:11237215-11354256 GCF_002910315.2 Salvelinus sp. IW2-2015 | reverse complement strand
TTTCCCGAAACGGATCCAGTGTTTTGCCTTCCACCCAATACAATGGATCTGATCCCAGCCGGCGACCCGTGCGACGCCGAAAAAGGGCAAACGAGGGGTCTCGTGGTCAGGCTTCGGAGACGGGCACATCACGCTCCACTCCTAGCATACTACTCGCAATGTCCAGTCTCTTGACAATAGGGTTGACGAAATCCGAGCACGGGTAGCATTCCAGAGAGACATCAGGGATTGCAACGTGCTCTGCTTCACGGAAACATGGCTAACTCAAGAGACGCTAACGGAGTCGGTGCAGCCAGCTGGTTTCTTCATGCATCGCGCCGACAGAAAACAAACATCTTTCCGGTAAGAAGAGGGGCGGGGGTATGCCTTATGATTAACGAGACGTGGTGTGATCATCATAACAACACACAGGAACTCAATCATTCTGTTCACCTGATTCTAGAACTCCTCACAATCAAATGTCGACCGCATTATCTACCAAGGGAATTCTCTTCAATCATAATCACAGCCGTATATATTCCCCCAAGCAGACACATCGATGGCCCTGAACGAACTTTATCTGACTCTTTGAAAACTGGAAACCACAACACCCTGAGGCTGCATTCATCGTAGCTGGGGATTTTAACAAGGCTAATCTAAAAAACAAAACTCCCTAAATTCTATCAGCATATCGATTGTGCTACCAGGGCTGGAAAAAACCCTAGATCATTGTTATACTAATTTCCGCGACGCATATAAGGCCCCCCTCCCCGCCCCCTTTCGGAAAAGCTGACCACGACTCCATTTTGTTGATTCCAGCCTACAAACAGAAACTCAAACAACAAGCTCCGCGCTCAGTCTGTTCAACGCTGGTCCGACCAATCTGAATCCACGCTTCAAGACTGCTTCGATCACGCGGATTGGAATATGTTCCGCATTGCGTCCAACAACAATATTGACGAATATGCTGATTCGGTGAGCGAGTTCATTAGGAAGTGCATTGACGATGTCGTACCCACAGCAACGATTAAAACATTCCCAAACCAGAAACCGGGATTGACGGCAGCATTTCGCGTGAAACTGAAAGCGCGAACCACTGCTTTTACCAGGGAGGTGACCGGAAGCATGACCGAATACAAACAGTGTAGCTATTCTCTCCGCAAGGCAATCAAACAGGCTAAGTCCCAGTACAGAGACAAAATCGAGTCGCAATTCAACAGCTCAGACACAAGAGGTATGTGGCAGGGTCTACAGTCAATCACGGATTACAAAAAGGAAACCAGCCCCGTCGTGGACCAGGATGTCTTGCTCCCAGACAGGCTAAACAACTTTTTCTGCCCGCTTGAGGACATAAGTGCCACTGACACGGCCCCCTACCAAAACCTGCGGGCTCTCCTTCACTGCAGCCGAGGTGAGTAAAACATTTAAACGTGTTAACCCTCGCAAGGCTGCAGGCCCAGACGGCATTCCCAGCCGCGTCCTCAGAGCATGCGCAGACCAGCTGGCTGGTGTGTTTACGGACATATTCAATCAATCCTTATCCCAGTCTGCTGTTCCCACATGCTTCAAGAGGGCACCATTGTTCCTGTTCCCAAGAAAGCTAAGGTAACTGAGCTAAAACGACACCGCCCCGTAGCACTCACCTTCGTCATCATGAAGTGCTTTGAGAGACTAGTCAAGGACCATATCACCTCCACCCTACCGGACACCCTAGACCCACTCCATATTTGCTTACCGACCCAATAGGTCCACAGACGACGCAATCGCAACCACACTGCACACTGCCCTAACCCATCTGGACAAGAGGAATACCCATGTGAGAATGCTGTTCATCGATTACAGCTCAGCATTTAACACCATAGTACCCTCCAAACTCGTCATCAAGCTCGAGACCCTGGGTCTCGACCCCGCCCTGTGCAACTGGGTCCCGGACTTCCTGACGGGCCGCCCCCAGGTGGTGAGGGTAGGTAACAACATCTCCACCCCGCTGATCCTCAACACTGGGGCCCACACAGGGTGCGTTCTGAGCCCTCTCCTGTACTCCTGTTCACCCACGACTGCGTGGCCATGCACGCTTCCAACTCAATCATCAGTTTGCGGATGACACTACAGTGTAGGCTTGATTACCAACAACGACGAGACGGCCTACAGGGAGGAGGTGAGGGCCTCGGAGTGTGTGTCAGGAAAATAACCTCATACTCAACGTCAACAAAACAAAGGAGATGATTGTGGACTTCAGGAAACAGCAGAGGGAAGCACCCCCTATCCACATCGACGGTCAGTAGTGGAGAAGGTGGAAAGTTTTAAGTTCCTCGGTGTACACATCACGGACAAACTGAATTGGTCCACCCACACAGACAGCGTTGTGAAGAAGGCGCAGCAGCGCCTCTTCAACCTCAGGAGGCTGAAGAAATTCGGCTTGTCACCAAAAGCACTCACAAACTTCTACAGATGCAAATCGAGAGCATCCTGTCGGGCTGTATCACCGCCTGGTACGGCAACTGCTCCGCCCAAATCTACTGCATCTTGCCATGCCGTTCTGTACCACCACTCATTCATATATCTTTATGTACATATTCTTTATCCCTTTACACTTGTGTGTGTGTATAAGGTAGTAGTTGTGGAATTGTTAGGTTAGATTACTTGTTGGTTATTACTGCATTGTCGGAACTAGAAGCACAAGCATTTCGCTACACTCGCATTAACATCTGCTAACCATGTGTATGTGACTAATAAAATTTGATTTGATTTGATTTGGTGGTTCCTTTTAACATGAGTCTTCAATATTCCCAGGTAAGAAGTTTTAGGTTGCAGTTATTATAGGAATTATAGGACTGTTTCTCTCTATACGATTTGTATTTCATATACCTTTGACTATTGGATGTTCTTATAGGCACTTTAGTATTGCCAGTGTAACAGTATAGCTTCCGTCCCTCTCCTCGCCCCTAACTGGGCTCAAACCAGGAACACATCGACAACAGCCACCCTCGAAGCAGCGTTACCCATGCAGAGCAAGGGGAACAACTACTCCAAGTCTCAGAGCGAGTGACTTTTGAAACGCTATTATCGCGCACCCCGCTAACTAGCTATCCATTTCACATCGGTTACACCAGCCTAATCTCGGGAGTTGATAGGCTTGAAGTCATGAACAGCACAATGCTTGAAGCACAGCGAAGAACTGCTGGAAAAACGCACGAAAGTGCTGTTTGAAAGAATGCTTACGAGCATACTGGTGCCTACCATCGCTCAGTCAGACTGCTCTATCAAATAGACTTAGTTATAACATAATAACACACAAATACGGGCTTTAGGTCATTAATATGGTAGAATCCGGAAACTATCATCTCAAAAACAAAACGTTTATTCTTTCAGTGAAATACGGAACCGCTCCGTATTTTATCTAACGGGTGGCATCCATAAGTCTAAATATTCCTGTTACATTGCACAACCTTCAATGTTATGTCATAACTACGTAAAATTCTGGCAAATCAGTTCGCAACGAGCCAGGCGGCCCAAACTGTTGCATATACCCTGACTCTGCGTGCAATGAACGCAAGAGAAGTGACACAATTTCACCTGGTTAAATATTGCCTGCTAACCTGGATTTCTTTTAGCTAAATATGCAGGTTTAAAAGTATATACTTCTGTGAATTGATTTTAAGAAAGGCATTGATGTTTTATGGTTAGGTACAGTCGTGCAACGATTGTGCTTTTTTCGCAAATGCGCTTTTGTTAAATCATCCCCTGTTTGGCGAAGTTGGCTGTCTTTGTTAGGAAGAAATAGTCTTCACACAGTTCGCAACGAGCCAGGCGGCCGAACTGCTGCATATACCCTGACTCTGTTGCAAGAGAAGTGACACCATTTCCCTAGTTAAAATAAATTAATGTTAGCAGGCAATATTAACTAAATATTTAAAAGAATTAAAAAAATATATACTTGTGTATTGATTTTAAGAAAGGCATTGATATTTATGGTTAGGTACACGTTGGAGCAACGCAGTCCTTTTTCGCGAATGCGCACCGAATCGATTATAATGCAACGCTAGATAAACTAGTAATATCATCAACCATGTGTAGTTAACTAGTGATTATGATTGATTGATTGTTTTTTATAAGATAAGTTTAATGCTAGCTAGCAACTTACCTTGGCTTATTACTGCATTCGCGTAACAGGCAGGCTCCTCGTGGAGTGCAATGTAAAGCAGGTGGTTAGAGCGTTGGACTAGTTAACTGTAAGGTTGCAAGATTGAATCCCCGAGTTGCCAAGGTAAAAATCTGTATATTTTTCCACAGTAAAACAAGTCCTATATCGACATAACCTGAAAGGCCGCTCAGCAAGGAAGAAGCCACTGCTCCAAAAGTGCCATAAAAAAGCCAGACTACAGTTTGCAACTGCACATGGGGACAAATATCGTTCTTTTTGGAGAAATGTCCCCTGGTCTGATGAAACAAAAGTAAAACTGTTTGGCCATAATGACCATCGTTATGTTTGGAGGAAAAGGGGGGAGGTTTGCAAGCCGAAGAATACTATTCCAACCGTGAAGCACGGGGTGGCAGCATCATGTTGTGTGGGTGCTTTGCTGCAGGAGGGTCTGGTGCACTTCACAAAATAGATGGCATCACGAGGAAGAGAAATTGTGGATTTATTGAAGCAACATCTCAAGACATCAGTCAGGAAGTTAAAGCTTGGTCACAAATGGGTCTTCCAAATGGACAATGACCCCAAGCATACTTCAAAAGTTGTGGCAAAATGGCTTAAGAACAACAAAGTCAAGGTATTGGAGTGGCCATCACAAAGCCCTGGCCTCAATCCTATAGAAAATTTGAGGGCAGAATTGAAAAAGCGTGTGCAAGCAGAGAGGCCTACAAACCTGACTCAGTTACACCAGCTCTGTCAGGAGGAATGGGCCAAAATTCCCCCAACTTATTGTGGAAGGCTACCCAAAATGTTTGACCCAAGATAAACAATCTAAAGGCAATGCTACCAAATACTAATTGAGTGTATGTAAACTTCTGACTCACTGGGAATGTGATGAAATAAATAATTCTCAACTATTATTCTGACATTTCACATTCTTAAAATAGTGGTGATCCTAACTGACCTAAGACATTGAATTTTTACTTGGATTAAATGTCAGGAATTGTGAAACTGAGTTTAAATGTATTTGGCTAAGGTGTATGTAAACTTCCGACTTTAACCATACATACATTCCCAGTCAAACGTTTGGACACCTCATTCAAGTTTTTAAAAACATTTTTACTATTTTTCTACATTGTAGAATAATAGTGAAGACATCAAACTGAAATAACACCATGTAGTAACCAAAAAAGTGTTAAACAAATAAAAATATATTTTTGATTCTTCAAAGTAGCCACCCTTTGCCAAGAGTGTGCAATGCTGTCATCATTCTCTCAACCAGCTTCACCTGGAATGCTTTTCCAACAGTCTTGAAGGAATTCACACACATGCTGAGCACTTGTTGGTTGCTTTTCCTTCACTCTGCGGTCATCTCAATTGGTTTGAGGTCGGCTGATTGTGGAGGCCAGTTCATCTGATGCAGCACTCCATCACTCTCCTTCTTGGTCAAATAGCTCTTACACAGCCTGAAGGTGTGTTGGGTCATTGTCCTGTTGAAAAACAAATGATATTCCCACTAATCACAAACCAGATGGGATGGTGAATCGCTGCAGAATACTGTGGTAGCCATATTGGTTAAGTGTGCCTTTGAATTCTAAATAAATCAGTGTCACCAGCAAAGCACCATCACACCACCACCTTCATGCTTCACGGTGGGAACCACACGTGCGGAGATCATCTGTTCACCTACTCTGTGTCTCACAAAGACATGGCGGTTGAAACTGAAAATCTCCAATTTGGACTCCAGACTAAAGGACAGATTTCCACTGGTCTAATGTCCATTGCTTGTGTTTCTTGGCCCAAGCAAGTCTCTTGTTGGTGTCCTTTTTGGTAGTGGTTTCTTTACAGCAGTTTGACCATGAAGGCCTGATTCACACAGTCTCCTCTGAACAGTTGCTGTTAAGATGTCGGTTACTTGGACTTTATTTATTTGGGCTGCAATTTCTATGGTGCAGTTAACTCTCGGCAGCAGAGGTAACTCTGGGTCTTCCTTACCTGTGGTGGTCCTCATGAGAGCCAGTTTCATCATAGCCCTTGATGGTTTTTGCGACTGCAGATGAAACTTTACAAGTTCTTGAAATTTTCCGAATTGACTGACCTTCATGTCTTAAAGTCATGATGGACTGTCGTTTCTCTTTGCTTTTTTGAGCTGTCCTTGCCATAATATGGGCTTAGCCCTATTTGGTAAAATACCATCTTCTGTATACCACCCCTACCTTGTCACAACACAACTGATTGGCACAAACGCATGAAGAAGGAAAGATATTCCAAAAATGTACTTTTAACAAGGCACACCTGTTAATTGAAATTCATTCCAGGACTACCTCATGAAGCTGGTTGAGAGAAAGTTCTGTTACCGAAATCCCTCATTTGTTTAGGAAAAACATTCTGTATTCCCTCACAAGCCAAGATTAAATACTGCAGAATTTGTGAAATTGTTTATCCGACTTGTTGTGAGGCTTGGTGCGCACGGAATCAGTAGGCTATTAAAAAAACACTCACAGGCAACAGCAGCAGGATCTGTCTTATTTCTGTAGATGTATATGGATGATTTATAAAGTCAGACACATTTTAACGTTAGACTATTGGTTATAGATCTAATTAAGTTGGCGTTTCCTCTCCTCACTTTTCATAGACAATGAAGGCAAGGGCTGTTTTCTCGTCTCTAACTCCACTCCTGCCTCCACCGCATTGTTCTCAACACCAATATGCTGGTTAACTTTGCTTCTATGGACATAGCAACATGGTCTAGGAAAAGGTGCCAATTCAACAGCGCACTGATGGGTTTTAGAACCACGGACAGCAACCGCTATCCAATGCGGGAGAAAGTGCATTTGTTATATTATTTGCACCATTTGTTCATACATAATATAACCATATACAATTTCACTAGCACGTCTTCGATTGATGGACCGTGCCATCCTCACGGCCCCAACAATGGATCAGTCCACTCAGACAGATGTCTTGTATACCATCATTTATTTTTGTTACTGCTCGACTAAAGAAATCTCAGTCGACCAACAGCCTATCGACCAGTTTACTAAATGGGGTCAGCCCTAGCTGCAAGCCTGGTTGTTTTCAGACAGGTCAAAGTGAGAGTGTAGTAGAGGTCTTCTCGTGTCCTAAACGTTGGCCCCGGGACCCGAGAACAATCGGACCCAAACCTGAATGCACCTGACCCGTACCCTAATGGGTCCGAGCCTAGACCAGACCCAATTGGAACTGAGTGACAAAATTACATTTATCAGCCCTGTTGCTTTTCTGGTTAACGAATATATCTTTATATGTTGGCTAGGCTTTCTGTAAGTCAATAAATGCACTTTATTAGTGTGAAATACATATGCTATACAGAGCTGTAGTCGGGTCTATCAGCTGTAGTTCCATAGACCCGATGACAATCAAACAGGACCTGACCAGGACCTGAGGAAAAAGTTTGAATTTTGGACCCGGGCTCCCTCGGGTCTCCGGTGTTAGGGTAAACCTGTGAAGACCTCTAGAGTGTCGACTTACATAGCCACTAAGCCACCTATCGTGGAAAAAGTGACATTGGAACACTAGTAGGAAGTTGGCAACATATTTGACCTATATTAGCTAGTTCACTTTTTGTCTGAGTGGAAGAACGTAGAGAGCTTTGGACCCATCTACAAAGCCTGATCTGCTGTTGATTACATAAGAGTGCAGGTTAGCTTGAGCCAGCACCGAGTAATGAGTCCTATTTATTTGCCTCCCTTGTGCCAAGGGAATAAATGTAGAAGGGGTGGAGGGCTTGGGTTGACATGGACCCCATGATGTTGTTAATTGGAAGACCGATCCAGCACCAGCTTGTAATTCTGTCTATACTTTATGTAAATCTTGTGTAAGGTATTGCTGTCCTGTTCTTTCTCTCTCAATGAGAACTTATTTTTGTTACGATAATCTCCATGAAATGAGGAAACATTTGTTACCGATCTGACCCTCCGTTTTTAACAATGTGTTTGTGCTGGTATTTCAGCAGCCTGGTTGTTGTTCTTGTCAGCGACGGTATTATAATCCAAGGGTCAACCTCTGCCAGTAATCCCCAACATAGCTGATGAACACGCAAGCCTTTGGTCAGATCTCTTCTATATCACCTGCCAATAATATGGATATCTAGAGGAGCCACGCAAAACTAAATCCCCCATCCTGTATCACCCCCCAATGTTTTGAAGAATAGATCTGTCCAAGTATTGAGTGACTTGAACACAGCCAGCTGTTGTTCACAATACCTTGTTGATATAATTCTGCAAAGGGAATGACATAGATTAGACTTGGTATTTATGTTTGTTGAACTTTGATAAATCTAGGTGTTTTATTCAATTTGTCTGATTTTTGAGATTACGCTTTAGTCCAAGGGGGATGACTATGAGATGACATGTCATCTCAGTGCTCATGTTGCGTATTGTGTGCACTAGGTTCCATTTCCAAGCTGTTACAACACTTGGCTATGTGAGACTAATGTAGTTCTACAGTGTGATGTAGAGGTCTTCTTGGGTCCAAAAAGTTGGACCCGAGGACAATCCGACCCGAACCCGAACAGACTCGTTCGTATTAAAAAATATTTAAAATAGGGGGACCCGAGAACGATCGGACCCGACTACAACCATACCTAGACCCAACCCATACACTAACGGGTCCAAGTTTAGACCAGCCCCAATTGGACCCGAGTGACAAAATGATATTTATCAGCCAAGTTGCTGTTCCGGTTAACAAATAGGATCTGGGTCAGATTTCAGGTATTCAGGTTCGGGTGGACCTGTGAAGACCTCTAGTGTGATGTGATTTTTGTTCCTGGTTGTCATAGTGTGGCCTGTGTTTGGCAGGAACAGGCCAGAGGGGAAGGTTCTGGAGACGGTGGGAGTGTTTGAGGCGTTGAAGCAGCACGGCAAATATGAAACGGGCCAGGTAAGAGGGGCAGCGCCATGCGGTTTACCAACCCAGACCAGAGCTATTGGTCAGCCCCCCCCCCCTCCATAACCATACGGATCTTTTGCCTCGCTGTCCTAGACCTAAACATTAGGGGGCGACTTGATTCCTCTACACAGATTATGCCTAATCTTGGACTGAAAATAGATTTTTCATTGAGCTTGCTTTTTAGTGTAGAACTAGTCATAATCTGTGTCTGAGGAACCGGTCCTAGGTGAATGGTGGCTCTGTACAGTAGGCCTAGCCTATACTGTAGTTGTCCTTGTCACAAAGGGTGTTATCAACCTCAAGTCTGTTCCTCCATGTTCTCTCCTCAGCTCTTCCTTCATAGTGTGTTTGGCTACAGAGGGATTGTGCTGTTCCCCTGGCACGCCCGTATCTATGACCGAGATGTCATTCCTCCCATGTCTGACAGGTGCGTTTTACATCTTCTTAGAAGTGTGTTTTAATGGTGATATATATTTTTTTTATATAAACATTTTTACACCCATGTCCCATCCTCAGCAAGCCAGAGCCTCCTGGTTCACACGGGTCAAAAGAGGTGAAGGGGAAAACTCATACTTACTACCAGGTCCTCATCGACACGCGGGATTGCCCTCACATAGTACGTAACCTCTGAACACTACCAATGCAATGCCATTGTTCTTGCTGACTAGGCCTAAATGATGACATATACCAGACTGCTAGTCTTCTAGTTGTTTCTCCTGTTGTGTTGACAGTCTCAGAGGTCTCAGACAGAAGCAGTGACGTTCCTGGCGAACCATGATGACAGCAGAGCCCTCTATGCCATTCCAGGTAAACAACACATGACCCGCTGCTCCCTGTGTAGTAAATGTGGTACGTGGCTACGTGGTTGGATTTCTTTTCAAACGGGACATATTGAATTCTCCCACCACCCACAAAAATGCGTTGAGTTCTTATCAGGA
This sequence comes from Salvelinus sp. IW2-2015, assembly GCF_002910315.2. Taxonomy (NCBI): domain Eukaryota; kingdom Metazoa; phylum Chordata; class Actinopteri; order Salmoniformes; family Salmonidae; genus Salvelinus; species Salvelinus sp. IW2-2015. The sequence continues at coordinate 11,344,272 of NC_036841.1, read as the reverse complement.
ACTGGCACTGTCAGTGTGTGTGAGTAATCTTGGCTGCCACGTGATTTTGTATAACTAACCTAGTTACTTCCTTGTACTACTTCTGTCCCTGCCAGCCTCCCTCCTGACTGGCATTTTGCCTGGCTGTCAATGTGTGTGTTTCAGGTCTGGACTATGTGAGTCATGAAGACATCCTGCCCTACAACTCCACAGAGCAGGTCCCCATCCAGCACGAGCTGTTTGAGCGCTTCCTCATGTTCAACCCTGACAAAAGTAAGCGCCAGCAACTCGCTGTTTTCCAGTTTCCACGTGTCATTTCATTGTACAGCATAGTACACACTGAGTGTACAAAACATTAAGGACACCTTCCTTATATTGAGTTGCACCCCCCCTTTGCTCTCAGAACAGCACCTGTTGTTCGGGGAATGGAGTCTACAAGGTGTCGAAAGTGTTCCACAGGGATGCTGGCCCATGTTGACTCCAATGATTCTCACAGTTGTCAAGTTGGCTGGATGTCCTTTGGGTGGTGGACCATTCTTGATACACACAGGAAACTGTTGAGCGTGAAAAATCAAGCAGCGTTGCAGGTCTTGACACAAACCGATGCGCCTGGCACCTACTACAGTACCCTGTTCAAAGGCACTTAAATCTTTTGTTTTGCCTATTCACCCTCTGAATGGTACACATACACAACAAAAATCATTATTTAATCTGTCTCCTCCCCTTCATCTACACTGATTTGAAGTGGATTTAGCAAGTGACATCAATAAGGGATCATAGCTTTCACCTGGTCAGTCTGTCACAGACTTGAGGTTGGAAACATGTTTTCTACACTCGGTGTACATTTCCAGTAATTTTTTGGAACATTCACAAATTACAACTTCTTCTTCCAACTTAAACATTCAGTAGTACTATAAAGTGTTCAAAGATTTGACATTCACAGGTACTGTAAAGTATACAATATATCCAGTTACTTTGTGGGCATTCACAAGTGTGTGTATGTATGTGTTACAACTGTGTAAACTGAGCGTTCTGTGTGTCCAGCCACCCCAGCTCCCCCGTTCAGTGCGAGGGACACTCTGAAGGCATGGCAGGAGAAGAACCATCCCTGGCTGGAGCTGTCTGARGTGCACAGAGAGACGACGGAGAACATCAGGGTCACCGTCATCCCTTTCTACATGGGCATGAGGGTAAGGATGATGTCGCTGTTTGGACTATGAGGCTCTTTCTCAAAAATCTGCCTTCCTTTTAGCTTCTTGTTATTTTGTGATATCCAATTGGTAGTTAGTCTTGTCCCATCGCTGCAACTCCCGTATGGACTCGAGAGAGGAGACGGTCGAGAGCCAAGCCGCACTGCTTCTTGACACACTGCTCGCTTAACCCAGAAGCCAGCCGCACCAATGTGTCGGAGGAAACACTGTATAACTGGCAAGCGAAGTCAGCTTGCAGGCGCCCGGCCCACCACAAGGAGTTGCTAGAACGTGATGGGACAAGGACATCCCAGCCGGCCAAACCCTCCCCTGACCCGGACAACACTGTGCCAATTGTGCGCCGTCTCCTGGTCGCGGCCGGCTGCAACACAGCCCGGAATTGAACACGGGTCTGTAGTGACTCCTTTAGCYCTGCGATGCAGTGCCTTAGATGGCTGCGCCACTCGGGAGGCCCCCTTGCCACTTATTTTTATTGCTCTGATCTGAATGAACTGACCAGGTTCTTCCACCGTATTGTTTTCCCCTCGAGTCTTTTTCAATCTGTGCAGATGAAGGGGAAGACAGGTTAAGACATTGAGAGAAAGCCTCTGTTTTAATTATGTCAGTTGCTATCAAATAAATATTATACCAGGTACTATGAGATCTTTCCATAACTCAACCCTTTCAATAATGTTCTGCTCGTCCCTGAGTCCTCCCACTCTGTCGTGTGATTCTTATGATGATCTTGAATCTGCCTGAGCACAAAGAATAAATGCAGTATTTTCTTTCTCAGGATGCTCAAAGTTCTCATGTGTACTGGGTAAGTAACATTTATTTTTTACAATTCCCTGAAAAAGTACAAATAATTAGAACTTTTACCAATGTATGATGTAGGACTCGTATATCCAGTCAAGGGTACAAATGTAGACTGTAAGAACGGCAACATAATGTGTCCCCGATGCTTATATGGCGTGTGTGTCAGTGGCGGTACTGCATCCGCCTGGAGAACATGGGCAGTGAGGTGGTGCAACTGAGGGAGAGACACTGGAGGATCTTCAGCCTGTCAGGCACCCTGGAGACGGTCCGYGGKCGGGGGGTCGTAGGTCGGGTCAGTAGTACAACCGCCACCACACAACAGAATTACAAACTCTCAATGGCTGTCTCTGAACCTTACTAAATGCCAAAACACTTGCTTCCTCTGTCCTTTGTTTCCTCAATTCCTCTCCAAGCTCATTGGCTGAGAGGATCTATGGTCAGAGGAAGCATGTATTTGACACAGCCACTCATACAGTATGTTACTTCCACGACTGAGTAGAGGCTATAACCTATGTTTTTTGTCTCCAGGAGCCAGTCTTGTCCAAAGAGCAGCCAGCCTTCCAGTACAGCAGCCATGTTTCCCTTCAAGCACCCAGTGGACACATGTGGTAAGTACTTCTACACACAGTAACGTTGGAGCACACAGTGACGTTGGAGCTGCATTATTAACATGAGTTAAGAGTATTGCAGCAGACACAGCAGTACCTGAAATGCAGGTTTATGGATGTTCTGGTCTGAGAATGACTTAATAAATTGGTTTTGCTATTTGAACCTGGTCCTTGCCTTAAACATAAGCTGGGGAAACATTAAAATATTAATTGACGTTTGAGTGAATCTTGCACAGATTTACAGGCAAGTAAACAAACGATCTAAAACACAGACGGAAACGCAAGTGTAARTCAAGCTTTCCAACATAAAAAAAAATAACATCAACCTTTCTCCCATTTTAGTACAGAGGTGTGATGGTCAAGATTCTAATGATGCTCTCTCTGTGCAGGGGGACGTTCCGCATCGAGAGGACGGACGGCTCCCACTTTGATGTTCGCATCCCCCCGTTCTCCCTGGAGAGCAACAAGGACGACAAGGCACCCCCTGCTGGCTACACCTTCTGAGGCAACGCAGCAGCAGGGCCACGTCCCTCAGCGCAGTCGAACAGCCAAGCCATCCTTAGGAACGGATCAAAACCCTTCCTCTGCTACTTTTCCTCATTTGAGATTAAGAAACGTATTTAATCGAGCACATTGAAGTTAGATTTTCAATGAAAAGGGACAAAACATGTCCTCCCAACACTGTGTTGTAGCTAATGAAAACTTCAGCTTTTTAGTGGAAAGGAGAAGGACAAGCGATCCGTCAGAGGTTGTTGATTGAGACCGTTCTGCATAGGTAGAATGGCTCGGTGAGCACTGATGGTATTAGCTTGTATTGTTAGGAGTGGGAATAAAATATGCCAATTGTTTCTCTCAGCTGTAGTTACTTGACCCAGAGGTAGACGTCTGGAGCCAGGCTCCCTTGTATTTTATTGGTGTTTTTAAGTAGCTCAAATTAGCAGACCCGTTGGGAAACCATTTGAAAGGACTTTACTAAATCCAAATAGAACGTGTCCAATAGTAGCCCTACTCTTTAAGAGTCCTCAGTCACGTCTAGACCTCATGTTGCTCTCTGATCTATAGTGTTCTGCAAATTCCTCTGAGTGTTGTTTGGCTTGTCTGTCACTTCTGTGAGCCTCCGTGATGGGGCCTGTGGTGAAACTTAGAAAAGGGAAAGTGAACCTGTGGTAGTGTCTCAAATGGCACCCTATTCCCTATAAAGTGCACGTGCCCTGGTCAAAGTGGTGCACTGTATAGGGAATAGGTTGCTGTTTGGGATGAAGCCTTTGAATGTAATAAGAAAGTGAATACAGGAGAAATAGTGACCCACATTGATGTTACCAACTGTCGGTTTGGCTGATGTGAGGGCCAGATTCAGAAGGGTGCAAATGTTCTGTTTCAGATAGAAATGTCATGCATAGAGCAGACATGGTTCTTCATTCTACATGAGAGAATCATGTCTGTTCCACACAATGCATTTATCGGAACATTTCATGTTGTTGCGCCCTACTGAATTTGACCATGGTGTGTGTGTTGGTGAGGGAGGTGTCTGGGAGACTGACTGGCTGCTATGCTGTTCTAGTCTGTAGTATCTGTCCCTTGAGTCAGTTCTGTTGGTTGGAGTCTCAAACTTAGATTTTGCTTTGTTAAAGGTGGAAACTAGCTTTTTGATGGGTGATGTGAAATTACTGTCTAATGATTGAATGGTAATCTGTAAAATAAAGTTGTAAAGAAAAATAAACATCAATTTCAAAGAGATTGTCCATTTGCTGATTGATACAGTGACTGTTAGTCTACCCCAGGGTTTCTCAAACTTGGTGCATGTTTTGGTTTTTGCCCTAGCACTACACAGCTGATTCAAATCAACTAATCATCAAGCTTTGAAAAGTTGAATAAGCTGAGTAGTGTTTGTGCAAAAACCAAAACGTGCACCCTTTTGGTCCCAAGGACAGAGTTTGGGAAATGCTGGTCTATCCTTGCAGGAGAGTGGGGCATTCGGCTGACGCTGCAGCTGAGAAATAGAGCTGTGCGCACTCAGCGTATTAGGACAGCAGAAGGTCATACGTTCCCCCCGACCCGCCCCTCTTGCTGTTCATCTAGAAACCTCATGCCAGAAAGAAATCTAGTTCCATAGTAACCAGTGGCAATTACTCATATTTGAGTTTGAAGCCATCATGGATCGACACTAAAACTTAATTGAATAGTTTCTAATGCATTTGAGTAGGGCAACCAGCTCAGCTGACGTATCGCACATACTGTTGCCATACCTGTAGTTGCTTTCAAGGGAAGGTTCGAGTATACAGATGGTGAATATTATTAGATTATGCTGAACGGAGCGCACACTGCTAGACCAAACCCCTACAAACATGCCCCTATCTTTCCTGTTGGATCTCTGACCTGTGATTTTGTTCTTGCGCATATTGAAATCATTACTGTGAGATCCATTTTATGACTGAACTTGAAATGAAAATGTCATTTGATAGTATATTGAATATAATTTTTACTCCCATTTCAAATCTAACTGATGACAGTGAGTATTATATTCTTTTTAAATCTGAGAAATAGTCTACTTAGATATTTACAAAAGACTATGCTATTCTATAGTTTAATATTACACTATAATGCTATAAAACAACACTATGGCCCTAAAATAAAAAGTATGTAAATCCACGCCGCCAACACCAGAGGTCAATATAATGCAATTCAATGATTTTCACTTCCCGTGAACAGTCCAATGCTGCAGATTTGTCATTTGAAATACTGCAATTACGAGACTAAAAGTTGCTGTTGAAGTCGTCTTTGCAAAGTGGTTAACGTACAAGCCAAGGTCATAATATTATCTAAGTATTTGCATGTCATAGTACTGTGTTATTATAGGTTATTGTAGGCACTAGACTACCTCTAAATTAGTCTACCCACTAGACTACCTTTAAATTAGCCTACCCAATCCCCATTCACCGTTCAGAAGAAAAGGCAAAGGATGTTGACCTAGCAATAGTCGTTGCGATATCCTCTTAGCAGGACGTATTTGTAGTGGGGAGCAGCCTGCCCAACCCATTCTCAGTGCGAGGACTTGAGGAGAGAAGCACTGTACACACCGCGCCTGCTCTGGTCGGCTCCTCCGACAGTGCGCAGCCTATATTCAGTCCCAACAAGAGACACCTTCAACCAGGTCCCGGACTCTACCTAGGCTACTGCTGAGGCCGTTCTAATAGGACATGCCTCGAAGAGCGAATCATAGAATAAAGGAACAACGATTCCAATATCTTGCCATGGAAAAGGTTGACATCACATGTGAATGATTTGGAGAGGCAGAGGTGAATAAACAAACGGAGCAGATAAAGATGTAAACATGACCATGTCCTGTCTCCATCGCRACCACCACATTCGTTTAGCTTTCCCTTCATTTTCTGCACAGACGCAGAATGCGTGGAATTATTGATTAAAAGGGAAGAGGAATCCAATGTGGACGCGAGGAGAGGAGGCACTCGCAACACTGACAGTCACATCAATTTAGTAGCGGCCTTATATTTGAAGGACAGAAATMAAGTCGTCTCCAGGATAGCACTGTGAGCGAGTGCATCCGACCGGGAGTTTGCTGGCGATCTGCGGGACTGCTGCTCCCCGTATTTGCGGCCATGCTGCGGGAATCATCCTCCGAGCTCTTCCCGARTTAAGGGGCTTTTACCAGCCGATTGTCATAACAGTGCATTCGTTAAAATTATTTCGTTGTCTAGAAGACGGATAACCCCGAGGCTTTTTTGCAGCGTTTGTTTCATCGTTTGCTAAAGAACCCTGCGCAGAGAGAGCTGATCATATTTCACTTAGCTCTTTAGCTCGGACATTTTTATCCTAACAAAATTCTGTGGAAAACATTTAATTATTTATAGGCTATGTTCCGCGAATTGCATAACAAAAGTTTTGGCTTGTGTCCCGGGTTGAGTGTGTGTCTGTTTGTGTTTATAGTAGGCACGCGTAGCAGCCAATTCGCTCAAGCTTATTGTGCGAGTTAGACATTTTATTGAAATCTGAATACATGTGTTGGAGGTTGTTTCCCCAACTGGTATTGCACTCTTAACAGCTGGACAGTGCACCATTCACTAGAGGACAGGACAGGTGTGTTGTCCAACTAGTCAGGTGGGGAACGAACCCAGAGGTCCTATCCACTTTAAGGCCTCGTGACTTCGTGTGCAAGGTTTTAATGTTTAGTGCAAAAACAAATATTTTTATGCAAGTCAGCCTTGCATGACTGCCTGGGGGGAGCAAGTCATTTCGTACAGCAGATTCTAACATCTAAACATGGGCACCAAACAGACCAAAGGTGTTGGGGGCCAAGAGGCTGGGCCCAGCCCACAGCACGGGTGGAAACGGACCCCTACCAAGGAGAGGGGTGACATCTTCACCTCCTTCATGTTGAGGTCAGGGGACCGGCTGAGTCGTGGAGGGTCCCCTCCGCCCTACCAGCGCCGGATAGGCATGATCCAGGAGATGATGCTGATGGCCAAGCAAGGCAAACAGGACAAGGCCACAGAGATGCTGCAGACACTCCGGCAGGTGTGTATGTGTGTGTGTGTTTATATGTAAGTGTGCGCGTGTGTTTATGTGCGTGTTCTTGACTGTGTGTGTGTTTGTTTGTGCACCTGTGTGCTCGTGTTCATGTGTGTGTTTGCGTGTATTTATGTGTGTGCATGTGCATGCACAGGTGTGTTTCATCTACTATAACCCCAAATCCCATGTCAGTTCACTGCAAATCCTAGTCTGAGTCTAGATAACATCAACTCTGATAGAAGTCCTTCACTAGGCCAGGAAGACACAGATGGGAGGGAGGTGAGCTTCAGAGGACAGAGGAGGGCAGACAGATGGACTGATGCAAAGACGGGTAGAGAGGTGTGATCATCAGAAAGCTGGTTGTGCTTTCTCTCAATTAGGTTGTGATTAGCTCTACCACAGACACACTGACACCGTCTGCCCCAGCACACCTCACTTTAAGGGACATACATACATACAGTGGGGAGAACAAGTATTGGATACACTGCCGATTTTGCAGGTTTTCCTACTTACAAAGCATGTAGAGGTCTGTAATTTTTATCATATGTAGACTTCAACTGTGAGAGACGGAATCCAGAAAATCACATTGTATGATTTTTAAGTAATTAATTAGCATTTTATTGCATGACATAAGTATTTGATACATCAGAAAAGCAGAACTTAATATTTGTGTTACAGAGAAACCTTTGTTTGCAATTACAGAGATCATACGTTTCCTGTAGTTCTTGACCAGGTTTGCACACACTGCAGCAGGGATTTTGGCCCACTCCTCCATACAGACCTTCTCCAGATCCTTCAGGTTTTGGGGCTGTCGCTGGCAATACGGACTTTCAGCTCCCTCCAAAGATTTTCTATTGGGTTCAGGTCTGGAGACTGGGCAGGCCACTCCAGGACCTTGAGATGCTTCTTACGGAGCCACTCCTAGGTCCCTGGCTGTGTGTTTCGGGTCGTTGTCATGCTGGAAGACCCAGCCACGACCCATCTTCAATGCTCTTACTGAGGGAAGGAGGTTGTTGGCTAAGATCTCGCGATACATGGCCCCATCCATCCTCCTCTCAATACGGTGCAGTCGTCCTGTCCCCTTTGCAGAAAAGCATCCCCAAAGAATGATGTTTCCACCTCCATGCTTCACGGTTGGGATGGTGTTCTTGGGGTGTACTCATCCTTCTTCTTCCTCCAAACACGGCGAGTGAGTTTAGACCAAAAAGCTCTATTTTTGTCTCATCAGACCACATGCCTTCTCCATTCCTCCTCTGGATCATCCAGATGGTCATTGGCGAACTTCAGACGGGCCTAGACATGCGCTGGCTTGAGCAGGGGGACCTTGCGTGCGCGCAGGATTTTAATCCATGACGTCGTAGTGTGTTACTAATGGTTTTCTTTGAGACTGTGGTCCCAGCTCTCTTCAGGTCATTGACCAGGTCCTGCCGTGTAGTTCTGGGCTGATCCCTCACCTTCCTCATGATCATTGATGCCCCACGAGGTGAGATCTTGCATGGAGCCCCAGACCGAGGTGATTGACCGTCATCTTGAACTAATTTAATTTTCTAATAATTGCGCCAACAGTTGTTGCCTTCTCACCAAGCTGCTTGTCTATTGTCCTGTAGCCCATCCCAGCCTTGTGCAGGTTACAATTTTATCCCTGATGTCCTTACACAGCTCTCTGGTCTTGGCCATTGTGGAGAGGTTGGAGTTTGATTGAGTGTGTGGACAGGTGTCTTTTATACAGGTAACGAGTTCAAACAGGTGGAGTTAATACAGGTAATGAGTGGAGAACAGGAGGGCTTCTTAAAGAAAAACTAACAGGTCTGTGAGAGCTGGAATTCTTACTGGTTGGTAGGTGATCAAATACTTATGTCATGCAATAAAATGCAAATTAATTACTTAAAAATCATACAATGTGATTTTCAGGATTTTGTTTTAGATTCTGTCTCTCATAGTTGAAGTGTACCTATGATAAAAATTACAGACCTCTACATGCTTTGTAAGTAGGAAAACCTGCAAAATCTGCAGTGTATCAAATACTTGTTCTCCCCACTGTAACTAGAGGGACTGGCTGTCTGAGTGAGGAGAGGATGTGAATGAGTTGGTCTTCCTTAGTAAACTACACCTCCATTCTATGTCACTCCAGGGTTGTGTTCACTAGGCACGAAAATTTAGAAAATAGGAAGAAACGGGGAGGTGCGACCTGAACTTGTCCAATTTGAAACTGTCCAATATGAAGTGTTTTTCTACGGTGTGCCCTGATGAATACGACCCAGCATTCGAATATAGTCAAATGACCAAAGGATATTAGATCAACTTAGATGACAGATAGACATTTACACCAACAGCTATCTACAGTATCTGCTCGTTGTGTACCATAACAAGCCGATGAGATGCATCTTGCAACTCCCGTGTCCCTCCCGTCCCGCACCTCCTTTGCCACACTATGCATGGTTTTTGTGAGAAAGTATAACTCATCCTGGGCTGTGTCATGTTGTTGAAACAGATGCCCACAGGCTCGGCTCGCCTTCCCTGCTGCTGTAATTAGAGGAGTGGCAACAATTTATAGCCCCTCTTTGATGCCATTCAGCCTGGCTCGATCGGCCTGTGGGAGGATGGAGAGAGGAGGAAAGTAGGGAGAGAGTGGAGGTAAGGAGTAGAAAAGGAGGGAGAGAGGAAGAAAAAGAGAGGCGAGGGAGGGAGTGGAGGAAATGAGGGAAAGAGAGGAGGAAGGAGAGAGATGAGGAAAGGAAGGAGAGAGAGAGGGAAAGGAGGGTAGAGTGGAGTAAAGAATAGATAGAGAGGATAAAAAGGGAGGGAGAGATAGTTTGGAAGAAGAGCTACTCCTGCTAATGTACTTTTACCTCATAACATTTATCTCCAGACTAAATTGAGAACGAGAACTTAACTATGCATGCAACTTTGCGATGTAGTTGAGGCCCACATGAAGCTATATCCACCAYACCTATACACTTTATATTGAATATCGGACATGATTTCATCGATTGGTTCATTCCTTTTGTTGATATCACTCTCAAGGGTTATTGATTTTCATTACTTCAACACTAGGTATAATTTGTTACGATCAAATTAGTCTGTCATATTGTCACATTCCCCGTATACATTTTGAGCTTTGCCAAAAAAGAAGCCTGGACATAGAGGCTATGTTCCAATCAATCCATCTAGTATCCAATCTTAAGAGGAGCCAGCTGTGTAAGCTTAAATCTTATCCTGTGGATCATATTGGTGAGGGCAGACAATCCTCACCCTTTAATTCATCTGTTATTTCACCAGGTAAGTTGACTGAGAACACATTCTCATTTACAGCAACGACCTGGGGAATAGTTACAGGGGAGAGGAGGGGGATGAAAGAGCCNCAGCAACGACCTGGGGAATAGTTACAGGGGAGAGGAGGGGGATGAAWGAGCCAATTGTAAACTGGGGATTATTAGGTGACTGTGATGGTTTGAGGGCCAGATTGGGAATTTAGCCAGGACACTAGGGTTAACACCCCTACTCTTACAATAAGTGCCATGGGATCTTTCATGACCTCAGAGAGTTAGGACACCCGTTTAACATCCCATCCGAAAGACAGCACCCTGCAGTGTCCCCAATCACTGCCCTGGGGAATTGGGATATTTTTTYGACCAGATGAAAGAGTGCCTCCTACTGGCCCTCCATCACCACTTCCAGCAGCACCTGGTCACCCATCCAGGGACTGACCAAGACCAACCCTGCTTAGCTTCAGAAGCAAGCCAGCAGTGGTATGCAGGGTGGTATGCTGCTGGCTTAAAGTTTTTTGGTGCCCTCATTGATTGTGTCCCCGCTTATAAATATCTTGGCATCTGGATTGACAAAAAGCTATCTTTCAAAAAGCATGTTGATGAGTTAGAAATTAAGAAATTAAGWATTAAAATAGGCTTCCTCTTTAGGAACAGGTCTTTGATCAAATAGCAGAAAACATATAATTCAGTCAACATTCATTCCGCTTATTGACCATACCGTGACTAGTTAAATGAATTTTAAATCAAACATAAAATATTGACTATGGCAATATAGTCTATGTGAACGCAGCTGCCACTGTATTGAAGCCATTGGATGCAGTTCATCATAGCGCCTTGTGCTTTATTACGGGCGATAAGTTCCGTACGCATCATTGCATTTTGTATCAGAAAGTAGCTATAGATATGTATAGTGTAATTGATGTGTATATAGATATGTATAGTGTAATTGATGTGTATATAGATATGTATAGTGTTATTAATGTGTATATAGATATGTATAGTGGAATTGATGTGTATATAAATATGTATAGTGTAATTGATGTGTATATAGATATGTATAGTGTTAATTGATGTGTATATAAAATATGTATAGTGTAATTGATGTGTATATAGATATGTATAGTGTTATTGATGTGTATATAGATATGTATAGTGTTATTGATGTGTATATAGATATGTATAGTGTTATTGATGTGTATATAGATATGTATAGTGTAATTGATGTGTATATAGATATGTATAGTGTAATTGATGTGTATATAGATATGTATAGTGAATTGATGTGTATATAGATATGTATAGTGGAATTGATGTGTGTATAGTGGAATTGATGTGTATATAAATATGTATAGTGTTATTGATGTGTATATAGATATGTATAGTGTTATTGATGTGTATATAGATATGTATAGTGGAATTGATGTGTATATAGATATGTATAGTGTTATTGATGTGTATATAGATATGTATAGTGTTATTGATGTGTATATAGATATGTATAGTGTTATTGATGTGTATATAGATATGTATAGTGTTATTGATGTGTATATAGATATGTATAGTGTTATTGATGTGTATATAGATATGTATAGTGTAATTGATGTTATATAGATGTATAGGTAATGATGTGTATATAGATATGTATAGTGAATTGATGTGTGTATATAGATATGTATAGTGGAATTGATGTGTGTATAGTATAATTGATGTGTATATAGATATGTATAGTGTAATTGATGTGTATATAAATATGTATAGTGTTATTGATGTGTATATAGATATGTAAGTGTATTGATGTGTATATAGATATGTATAGTGGAATTGATGTGTATATAGATATGTATAGTGGAATTGATGTGTATATAGATATGTATAGTGGAATTGATGTGTATATAGATATGTATAGTGGAATTGATGTGTATATAGATATGTATAGTGGAATTGATGTGTATATAGATATGTGTAGTGGAATTGATGTGTAATAGATATGTGTAGTGAATTGATGTGTATATAAATATGTATAGTGGAATTGATGTGTATATAGATATGTGTAGTGGAATTGATGTGTATATAGATATGTGTAGTGGAATTGATGTGTATATAGATATGTGTAGTGGAATTGATGTGTATATAGATATGTATAGTGGAATTGATGTGTATATAGATGTGTATAGTGGAATTGATGTGTAATAGTGGAATTGATGTGTTGTATAGTGTAATTGATGTGTATATAGATATGTATAGTGTTAATTGATGTGTATATAGATATGTATAGTGTAATTGATGTGTATATAGATATGTATAGTGTTATTGATGTGTATATAGATATGTTATAGTGTAATTGATGTGTATATAGATATGTATAGTGTTTATTGATGTGTATATAGAATTATGTATAGTGGAATTGATGTGTAATAGATATGTAAGTGGAATTGATGTGTATATAGATATGTATAGTGGAATTGATGTGTATATAGATATGTATAGTGGAATTGATGTTTATTGGTGTTCTGCGAAAGAGACTGTGGTCTCAGCATGACTCCCTGCTTAAATTTAAAAAATCCCTGCCATGTTGTTGTTCTGAGATCAGAGCCTCTGTTTACAAAGCATCTCATAGTAGGAGTGCTGATCTAAGATCAGTCTTGTATTTTCGACCAGACTGAATTAGATTATACGGACAGGGGGGGACCTGATTCTAGATCAGCACTCCTACTCTGAGACACTTTGTAAGTTTAGGCACTGGCTGAGCTAAGCTGAGATGAGGCCAGGGAGGGACAAACAGTCTATCATGTCATTATCAATCTTCTAGCTCTGGCTCTGCTCTCTCAGAAAAAAATTGTTCCAAAACGGTTCCTCGGCTGTCCCCATAGGATAACCCTTTTTGGTTCCAGATAGAACTCTTTTGGGTTCCTTTTTTTTCTCAGAGTGCAGAGGGTTCTCCTAAGGGGACAGCCGAAAAACCTATTTAGGTTCTAGATCTCACCTTTTTTCTAAGAGTGTGGCCCTCAGTTTCAACACACACCTGCACCACTTATGTGATAATGCCCTCGAAGCCGCTGTATGGAGGATATATTGGCACGGGTGTTGTTAGGCCCGAGACGAAGTCAAACCGTGCAAATATATCCTCCAAACACCGGCTTCGAGGGCATTATCACTTTTACACAACGGGTTACTAACATATTCAAATAATGATTGACATGTAGAAAGAGGAGGAAGGGAAGCGCTACTAAGGTACACTATAGTATATTTTGGTAGATAGAAGGTGCTCTTTGGTAAAAGGTGTAAATTGGTCATCAAAAAGAAAGGAGGACCAAGGCACTCTTCATATAATTAATTGAAATGCCTTTATTAGTATGGCATGTTCAATAGAAACAAAGTTGTTTAAAAACCGACGCGTTTCGGCTGCATGGCCTTCGTCAGGGAGTACAGAAAAAGGAGAATACAATGTCCTCTTTTGAAAGGCTTTTCCAATTAGCCCTAATTAGAAGAGGGAGTGGTTACCAACATGATTGACATGTTTTCATAAAAAACACTTTTTATGAATTTATTCATACTGTTTCATCCTTCCATGTGATATAGTCCCGACATAAATCTAGGGTTGCTAAGCCGGCTGGTCGTTTGTTCTATTGGTTCGGTTGCCAGAGATGCGACCCAGTCTAAGTATTTTTGTTCTGTATCTATGGATGCGACCAGGTTGTTTGTTCAAAGCTGTCTATTGCCATACTGGCTGGCAACGTTCTTATCCCTTACTTGCTAGCTAGCCAACTACGGCTAACTTACAGTCACGTCAAACAGTGCAGCCAGAATAACAGCAAAGTAGCTGCATTTGCGTTTGTTTAAGCTGTTTTCTAGTGACATTTATTTGGATATATCCATAACAAGGAGCTCATGAGGCACGATTTCGCCTGGCATAGAAAATGTGCTCTCATCAGGACACTGTTGTTCAGAGGAGCTAGCCAACAACACAGCTAACACAACCACTTCAAACTGAAGCTGGAAAGACTGCATCTAGCTACATTTAATTTAGTTTTACCTATATTCTATTGACATTCCTTGCTATATATCCATAAAAATTATGCCAGCTGATTCATGATTTCGAATGGCTGAGAAAAGCTCTCTGCCTTTCTGTCTCAGTCCGACACGTTCATTACTATGGGACAGCTGGAGATCGAATTTCTATATTGAAACAATGTTGCAAATGTCGGTGAAAAAGTCAGCAAGGTTTATACAAATCATGCCCTGAGTCCACACAGCAACAGGTTGATTAGAAACTAAACGTTTAATTCTGATACTGTTTGTCCTGCTAGTTGATTTGGGGGTACAAAACGGAATGAGAGAAAGAGATGTGGGGGGTAGACAGAGAGTGCCTGTTCTTCGAAAAAGACGGAGAGACTGAGAGAAGCATCTCAGTTCTCCGGCAACCAGGTGCACCCCGTTGTTGCCCGGATACCATGAAAATTCCCATTAAATGAGAATTGATGAATGAAGGGGCAGCTCTCTTAACACCTAATGTACCCGAAAAACTCTTAATTTCTCCTGAGTCCATTTTCAGTTTCTTATACATGGAGTACACTGCTTTGATGTTGAATGTGGCTGATTTATGTGGGAGGAATACTGCCAGATAAATTGAAAGACCGTTTATTGTCCTCACAACCCTCCCACTCACGCCACCATCATCACCAGCACCTTACAGTTCAAACAATTTTGTGACTTTAGTTGTCATAGTCATTCATTTTTAATAACAGACTACTGACATAATAAAATGCATGGCCTTTTCTTTACTAGAGGGTATTGCTCCTCAAGTCATTTTTTTTTCTTTCTGTCCTTTCTCTCTCTCCACCTCACTATCATTCTGCCTTTACCATGTTGTTTTTACCTTGGCTAGAACCATAGACCGCCCCTATCCCTCGCCAATTCGTGACCAATCTGGAACTGCAGCTACCTAAACCTGCTGTGCCGAAGATAACACAAAGAGATGGCAGATACATTTCCATTGAGGGGTTATCTATTTGCATAGCGGCTTGATTTCTTAAAGCTCGCTCGCCGGGCACGGGGAGAATTGGATCCCTCATGTCCTGTGACTCATCCAGCTGTCACGGACGCACACACACGTTAGGGAACCTATAAGCAAATTCAAGATCTTTGCATGAATTGGCAAAGACTTCCTGTGCCTGATGAAAAAGATTCAGGCTTCTGACATACAGCAAGCAGTCTCTTTCCAGGTGCCAAAATCTTTCCAGGTGCTGTTAGTATCTGAGTCAACGCTACGATTTAAGTGTTAAGTTTGCTTTAGCTGTGGTGAATGTTTACACTTCTGCTCATCCCACCTCTGAGTACAAGTCAATAAGGATGTGTGTTAGTTTCCTGTATGTCCGTCAGTCACTGTCACATAAACTAATGCAATATTGATATATTATGCAGGAGATTAATTATGTGTATTATATAGAGTTTGCCCTGACAATGTGGTATAACCTGGGGAAACCCAGGGCCTGAGTTATAGGCGATAAGTAGGAGGCAGAGTTTTTCCTGGTCCGGATCACATGGTTAGTGAAAACCGCTGGCTCTAATCATGTAACCCGGTTCTACATCTCTCCTGTCTCTCTCTGTCTCTGTGTGTGTAGGACTTGGGGATGGAGTCCACGTCTCTGGATGACGTGCTGTACCGTTACGCCAGCTTCAGGAACCTGGTGGACCCCATCACCCACGACCTCGTCATCAGCCTGGCCAGATACATCCAGTGCCCCCCCAAGACATGCCCGGTAGGACACCGAACACTCCATGCACACATCAACGTGTTAACACAACACGTGCAAGTACACATGTGCACACGCGGACACACACGTACACGTACGTGGGCATACACACATATACGCGCACGTGAAGTGCGTTGAGACCTAGTAAAAAGCGCATGTAAAAGCAATGTATTATTAATCCATTATTACATGCTACTCACAGATATGCTGGCCCGTCACGATATTACCTTTCAGCCTTATTTACTTCAGTGTGCTGGTGCAATGAGACCAGATCCTATCCTCCAGTCTTTGGCTGGGAAATTAGGTTATAAATGTGCTCTAAGTGTGCTTGTGTATGTAATGGTGTATATACATTTGTGTGTATCTCGGTGTGTGTATATCATATCCGTATGTGTGTGTGTCTGAGTGCGAGAGAGATGCACTATATATACAAAGTATGTGGACACCCCTTCAAATTAGTGGATTTGGGAGCTTCATGAAATGGGTTTCCATGGCCGAGCAGCCCCACACAAGCCTAAGATCACCAATGCCAAGCGTTGGCTGGAGTAGTGTAAAGCTTGCCTCCTTTGGACTCTGGAGCAGTGGAAATCTGGGTTTGGCAGATGCCAGGAGAACGCCACCTGCCCCAATGCATAGTGCCAACTGTAAAGTTTGGTGGAGTAGGAATAATGGTCTGGTGCTGTTTTTCGTGGTTCTTGGCCAATCTGTAACTGCAGGTACCTAAACCTGCTGTGCCGAAGATAACACACAGATATGGCAGATAGATAACCCCTCAATGGAAATGTATTTGCATAGCTGCTTGATTTCTTAAAGCTCGCTCACCGGGCACGGGTAGAATTGGATCCCTCATGTCCTGTGACTGATCCAGCTGTCACGAACACATACACATGTTATTCAATGATTACATTTCTCTAAAACAGGTTATAGGCTACATGTGCAGCACCAAGTCAGAACAGTAGGCTAAATTAAGAGGTGAAAATAGACCAAATTATTAGGCTGAGGCACATGGGCTACTAACAGCTTACTATACAACATACACTGAGTATTACTTTCTTAGCTACAGTATACAGTGCCTTCGGAAACTATTCAGACCCCTTGACTTTTTCCACATTTTGTTACGTTACAGCCTTATTCTAAAATTGATTAAATAAATAAAAATCCTACATTTTTGCAAATTTCTTACAAATTAAAAACAGAAATACCTTATTTACATAAGTATTCAGCCCCTTTGCTATGAGACTCGAGCTCTGGTGCATCCTGTTTCCATTGATCATCCTTGAGATGTTTTCACAACTTGATTTGAGTCCACCTGTGGTCAATTCAATTGATTGGACATGATTTGGAAAGACACACACCTGTCTATATAAGGTTCCACAGTTGACAGTGCATGTCAGAGCACAAACCATGCCATGAGGTCGAAGGAAATGTCCGTAGAGCTCCAAGACAGGATTGTGTCGAGTCACAGATCTGGGGAAGGGTACCAAAAAATGTCTGCAGCATTGAAGGTCCCCAAGAACACAGTGGCCTCCATCATTCTTAAATGGAAGATGTTTGGACCCATCAAAACTCTTCCTAGTGCTGGCCACCTGGCCAAACTGAGCAATCGGGGGAGAAGGGCCTTGGTCAGGAAGGTGACAAAAAACCTGATGGTCATTCTGACAGAGCTCTAGTGTTCCTCTGTAGAGTTGGGAGAACCTTCCAGAAGGACAGCCATCTCTGCAGCACTCCACCAATCAGGCCTTTATGGTAGAGTGGCCAGACGGAAGCCACTCCTCAGTAAAAGGCATATGACAGCCCGTTTGGAGTTTGCCAAAAGGCACCTAAAGGATTCTCAGACTATGAGAAACAAGATTCTCTGGTCTGATGAAACCAAGATGGAACTCTTTGTCCTGAATGCCAAGCGTCACGTCTGGAGGAAACCTGGCACCATCCCTACGGTGAAGCATGGTGGTGGCAACATCATGCTATGGGGATGTTTTTCAGCGACAGGGACTGGGAGACTAGTCAGGATCGAGGCAAAGATGAACGGAGCAAAGTACAGAGAGATCCTTGATGAAAACCTGCTCCAGAACGCTCAGGGCCTCAGACCGGGGCGAAGGTTCCCCTTCCAACAGGTTCCCCTTCCTAAGCACACAGCCAAGACAGCGCAGGCGTGGCATCGGGACAAGTCTGTGAATGTCCTTCAATGGCCCAGCCAGAGCCCGGACTTGAACCCTATCGAACATCTCAGGAGAGACCTGAAAATAGCTGTGCAGCAACGCACCACATCCAACCTGACAGAGCTTGAGAGGATCTGCACAGAAGAATGGAAGGTATTCCCCAAATACAGGTATGCCAAGCTTGTAACATCATACCCAAGAAGGCTCAATGCTGTAATCGCTGCCAAAGGTGCTTCAACAAAGTACTGAGTAAAGGGTGTGAATACTTATGTAAATGTGATATTTCAGTTTCAACATTTTTATAAATTAGCAATAATTACTAAAAACATATTTTTGCTTTGTCATTATGAGGTATTGTGTGTAGGTTGAAGAGGTAAAAAAATCAATTGAATACATTTTAGAAAAAGGCTGTAACGTAACATAAAGTCAAGGGGTCTGTATACTTTCCGAAGGCACTGTACATATTTCCCTGGCATATTACAGAATTTATGCAGCAGCATACAATACATTTTTGGACTCACCTTCTTGTGTTGTGCTCACTTGAACAGGAAGGTGGCGCGGCGGTCCTCCCTTGACATAAAACTTTGTCATCAAAGTCTGACATTCTCTGGATTTATGGTGCTTTCAAGACAACTTGAAAGACAACTGGGAACGCGTWAAAAAAAAAGTTGAATCACGATGATGTCAGTGATCTTCTGGTGGTAGTGCTAGAAAAAGGCCAGAGTTCCCGACTTACAATTCAAAGTTGGATGACCGTTCAAAACGTATTTTCCCAGCTGGAGCTTGTTTTTTTCCCCGAGTTCCCAGTTATCTTGAACTCAAGTCAGATTTCCCAGTACCGAGTTAACAGTTGTTTTGAGCGCGGCAGAAATCATGCTTCATTGACAGCATGGCCAATGTTGAATGTTTATCATTTTAAGCTTGGAAAAGAGACCCTTGAACCCAGAATTGGTACCACTCACCCATTCCACTGAATAGCAGGCTAATGATTGCGTTGCAATGCTTGCAGTTAGCCACTAATTCCTTCCAAACCACTCATTGTTACATTTGTGATTTCCAACTTGTTGTATAATGTTTATGTCCAATGACCGATGAGCACGATTTTATCTATAATTTCTCTTCAATATTTCTCTCCATATGACAAGGATTAAAAAGGATTTGCCAGTAGATTGTCGACTTGATTCATGATAATGACTGCTAGCTAAGATTTTGAAAATTGTGATGTTGACATGATCAGTCCAATCAAAGTTACTGAATATATATATATATATATATATGTGATTTGACGTCGTTTTATCTGTGGCCAATGACCTGGAGCCTTCTTGGATGGGCACTTCTAGTGTAACTCTATGACAGCGCCCAAGGGGCTTGAATATTCTAGCTCTGCCCTTAGATTTGTCAGTGACATTGCTCTGCCCCACCAGCCCTGAATGACGGGTCGCCACTGAGTACAGTGTATTGATGATCAGCTGGTGAGATGCTGTGACTGAAATCTAAATGCACTCGCATGAATGCCTGTAGGGATGTGAGGAGGGTCTCTGTCTCTCTCTGTGTGTGTGTGTGTGTGTGTGTGTGTGTGTGTGTGTGTGTGTGTGTGTGTGTGTGTGTGTGTGACCGGCTCGGAACTCCACATGGCATGAATAACATAACATCTCTGCATTTACCCACATACTGTATGTGATTAATAACAACACAATCATGCCCAGAAGGATTAAAATGACCTACCGTTGAATAACAGACTCCCATAAGGAGTTCAATCTGTTTTAGTTGAATCTATATATTATTATATTGAGATAGTTATGATGGATAAAGAAGGATTATACCTTTTGATTACACCCATGCCTAATCCTAAGCTTTTTCTAACAATCATGCTTCTGTCTTGCTCACTGAGCGAGATGATGAAAGGAGTTAGCGGTGGATAGATGGATGTGGCAACTAGGAAAGAGAGACAGATTTCACTAGTCATTATGGAAGGATAGACGCATGTCTTTCAGGGAGTGATAGAGAGAGATGGAGGGAAAGACGGAGGGAGGGAGAGGCAGAACGGTGGGAGGAACGACAGGCAGGCAGACAGACAGAGGGGAAAACGACAGACAGACAGACCAGCGGTGCCTTGTTCTCCTGTATGAGTCACACACTGAAAATACTGGCAGCCTTCCAAGCCTCAGTGCTGTTACTGCTCACAATGGAGCGAGCCCAGCATAATATTACCACACACACACAGATGGTAAACATCTCTATTTGTGTCGTAACCAGTGGTCTTTATTTTAATTTTTTTATAGTACTACTGATATTGACAACTGCATTGTTGGGAAAGCGCTTGGAAGAAAGTCATTTCACTGTAATTGTGCGCTTGATAATAAAACTTGAAACTTATAGAAAATGTGTCTGAAAGACTGATTCAGCCCACATTCCTCCTCTTACTGCTCTGCTTAGCCACAATTTGAACCCAAACTTAAAAAAAAAAAAAGAATAGCTTGGCAGATTGTGAACCCAGGTGTTTATTTTCGACTTCTCTTTTTCTCTCCCAGTCTGCTGCCGTTTTCAGCCCTGTAACAATTTACCAAATTAAATTCAAAGAACTGCGTTTGTACTGTGAGGGAACTGCTTGTGCTGAGTGGTTCGTGCAAGAAAACACAGTTGGGCTTTGTGGTAAACAGGAAGGATGAGCGATGGAAGATTGTTATTCATAACACCATGACGACGCATAACACCATGGGGAAACTAGTAGTCCACCTGCGCTACGAAGACACTATTTTGTTTCTGGGTACAGAGGAGAGAAACAGATTTATGTGTTGATGTAGTGGAGAGAGGGAAGAAAAGCAAGAAAGCACAGAAGGCAGGAAAAATTAGAGAGACTAGCTGAGAGATCAATCCCGGGGGGGAGAGTGTGTCTTAGTGTACACTGTAAAAATAGAAAGTCTCAAAACTCCATGATTGTGTAATGAAACCATGAAAAGTAGTGCACCTAAGCTGAGATCTGGTGTTTGAAGGGTGCTTGAATGTAAACCCAATGTAAGTGTTCTGATACACTGAATGGGTTTTAAAACAGAGCTGTCTCAATAAAGTGTCAAAATACCCCCAAATATCTTTTTATAAAATGTATGCAAGTCGTTTCAATGATTTGTTAATTTCATTTTACCAAAATAATTGAAATCCAACTTAAAATGTTTCTCTAAATGTAAGTATATTTCATGAGGATAACAAAAGAGAGAGAATAGAGTGATTGAAGTCATTGGAAAACTGGTTTAATTACCTTGCATTTCCTATCTTGCCACGACTCTGTTTTTAGAGGATTGTGGCCCCCAATTGTTTGGAGGACTTCATGATTATTTTACTGTCACATTCGTTGTATGGAGGAAGAGAGGAGGACCAAGGCGCAGCGTGATACGAATACATTCTTCTATTTATTAATAACGAAACGAAGAACACCTAAACAAACTAATCAAAACAACAAAACGAACGTGAAGCTATATATATATAAAGTGCAGACACAAGCAACCAATACATAGACAATAACCCACGAAATCCCTAAAGAATATGGCTGCCTAAATATGGTTCCCAATCAGAGACAATGATAAACAGCTGCCTCTAATTGAGAACCAATCTAGGCAACCATAGACATACAAACACCTAGACTAGAAAACACCCCATAAACATACAAAACCCCTAGACTAGACAAAACACATAAATCCCCCATGTCACACCCTGACCTAACCAAAATAATAAAGAAAACAAAGATAACTAAGGCCAGGGCGTGACATTTACACAATCTTGTATTCATGTTTGAAGAAAAAAGTATATTTCTATATTAGTATTAAGCTTGTTGTGCCATGAGGTGTAATGGATCATAGCTATCAAAACCGTCAGGCAAACTGAGGTTCAGTGAGGACAGCACCCAGTCCCACATTCAAGATTGTCAATGGAAGAGGCAAGTGCAGAATCCTCAGTTCTTGCAGTTCAACCTCCAGTTACTGCTGGTGGTTTGAATACTGTGCTTGACAATGCCTGCCGAAAGGTATATAATGGCAAATTATCAAATATATAAAACGATATTACAGAAAAAGTATGTAATTCTCCACTAAACAGGATTAAAACATCATAATTGTGTTTAGAAGCATTAGAGAAAGGAAACGGCACCAAAAGAGAAGGTACCTAATTCTGCACAAAACACGGAACACCAAAATAGTGTTTTCAACCTTTTCTGTTAGTGCTCCCAGTCCCTGGCAAGGTGTTGCACAATACTTGATTAAGTGGTCTGTAATGTAATGTTTCAAAACTTCTCAGGATGATGTGTTTCAATACTCCAGCAGAGTTGGTGGCAGCTCAGTTGCCACAGTGTAGAGAGGAGAGGAGTGGAGAGTGCTGTGAGGCCCAACGGTGAGGTGCTGAGTTTCTGATGCCTCTGTCAGTAGGGGACTGCAGCCTGTCTACAGGGACAGAGAGCAGAGCAGCTCTGCCCTGTGTCACAGTGACACTCACGCACACACACACACACACACACACACACACACACACACACACAACTATATATATACACTCACGCAGCCAGCCATACCACACAGGGGAATGCATACTGACCGTACTGCACTTCCTTTGAGATGGTTTTGATTGGGTCTTAGGAGAGGAGACAGTGGGGAGTTGGTAGGTTTGAATTCATTATCTGTCCTTGTCATGTTTATTGTGAAGGTCAGGTAGTCAAATAGAACAGAACCGGAGAGAGGTTTACAGTGCAGATTGCATCCCAAGTGTGTGTGCGACGTTTCATTTTGATAGAGTGCTATACAGCTGATAGATAGCTACATGACTGAAGGAAAACCAGAGCCCCATATATATGTAAATAAATGTCTCTGAGGAAAAGCATAGCTGCCTCTCCCTTCCTACTACCACAACAGTGTTGTTCTACAGTACAGTGTAATCCTGTACATGTCTGTCTGTGTGTCGGTCTGAGACAGAGTCTGCTGGTTGTTGTAGACATAATAGGCCAGTGGACACAGCATGGAGAGGAATCCCTCGGTCCCAGCATATGCTGCTAGCCTGCTGCTGCCTGTATCAGATCAGTGGGGAAAGGCCTCATCCCAAATGGCACCCGGTTCCCTTAGTAGTGCACTACTTTTGACCAGATCCATATGGGCCCAGGTCAAAAGGAGTGGACAATGTAGGGAATAGGTTGCCATTTGGGTCATGGTGAGTTAGTGCAGAGTATTGATAATCAGTAACAGACTGGTCGATACCTCCTGTTCCCCTCTCCACACAACTGTTCAGACAGAGAGACACCACAAACAGGTTTATTACACAGCCAAATTGAGATAGATACTTAGAACGGCTTATAACGAATGACTGTAAATATCTCATATTTGATCAACATGTGGTAACAATATTGGTTAACATCATAGCCTTTAGTGAACACACATCTGCTCAAAGGAAATTGCAAGAGCTATAAAATCCTGTGTTACTGTACTACGGGCATCCACACACAATCATATAATCCACAAGATGCGTATTTGGCGGTACACATGCTTGGTATAGTTACCACGTCAGTAGGGCTCGCTGAACGAGTGGAGGAGAAAGTGGAGACATCAATAATGTAATATGTCTTACCTCCAGAGGACACAGGCAGGGAGCTGGAAACAATGAACACACACACACACACACACACACACACGCTTGGAACAAAGCAGCAACAGGGCAGACCCTTGAACCTCTTACCAATCTCTCCCTGAATAACAAACCTAAGTGGCCGCCTATAATGGCTTTGTTTTCATTCCTAGGGATCTTACCACCAACAGCACATACTGGCCTTCTGGGACGATGACCTAGGTGCAGAATAGCAGAGATTAACCAATAGGGCGTCGATATGACCTCACAGACAATAATGACCTGTATAATATCTTTTCATACCCGTGCCACCCTTCACTTTTTTCCTCTGACGGCCATGGTAAGAGCATTCCATGTTCTCCGTAAAATGTGTTATATGTCCCTGTGGGTTGTGTTTACCTGTGTAGTTGTTGTGAAAAACTGGCGTCGATACGTAGTGCTTTTGGAGAGCGAGAGAGAGAGGGAGAGCGAGAGAGAGAGAGAGGGGGGGGGGGAGAGAGAGATAACACATGGTATAACCCAGGGCCTGAGTCCATCAGGAGGCCACACAGCGTTCAGTGCAGTCCCTCAGCTCCTCTCCTGTCATCACAGACGAAGGAAGACGTGTTTGTGTGCTACAACTCAGCTCCTCTGGTCCCCTGTCAGCCAATATTAACCTACGCTGTCTGTTTTTCTCTCTTTCCCTCTTACGTTCTTTCTTTCCTTCTCTCTCTCTCTGTCAGGGGGAGGATTCTCTGGGTGCCATGGAGAAGGTGTGTCGCCAGCTGACCTATCACCTGAGCCCACACTCACAGTGGAGACGGCAGGGCATACTGAAGAGGAAGCCGCAGGCATGGTGAGGAGACAGGGGAAACGTCGTGCGTGCGCGCCTACATGTGTGTATCACATGGGCATGTGGTGCCCTCTGATGGGTCACTAGAGCTAGAGAGAAAGTTTGGTCAAAGGCAGCATACACACACAGAAGAKGCTATGATTATTTATTTATATGTGCGAAGGTTTGTCAAATGTACGTTTCTCATTTCCTAATGTAATTCTGGATCAGTGTGGACTGGCGCACTCTTTGGCCTACACGCAAAAACTGCAGGCTTGCACGGGCAGGCCTTTTTTGCTGTTAATTAATGTAATTAGTTCGTGCAAATAAAAGGCTTGACGTGGCGTCTTGGGCCGAAGGATCGGACTGAATCATCGTTTCACCTGGCATCCTCCCTGATTTCCCAGTTCCTTCCTCATTGGTCAATGCAGAGGAAGTCACGAAAATGCCACATAATCTGGTGTATGTGTCTGGCTTGGTCCAGTCTAACTCAACTAAAACAAGACGTGCGTGCGTGTGTGTGTGTGTGTGTGTGTGTGTGTGTGTGTGTGTGTGTGTGTGTGTGTGTGTGTGTGTGTGTGTGTGTGTGTGTGTGTGTGTGTGTGTGTGTGTGTGTGTGTGTGTGTGTGTGTGTGTGTGTGTGTGTGTGTGTGTGAGACTGTGTGTGACTGTGTGTGACTGTGCGTGTGTGACTGTGCGTGTGTGACTGTGCGTGTGTGTTTCTGTATAAATCTAATCTAGAGCAAATCTTATCTCGTCTTTTCATTCATCATCTATTCCCAGAAGCCTTCACTCTGCCCCTAGCTCTAACTGTTCTACCCGTTAGTACATTGATGAATGGGAGTAATATTTACTCAGCTAAGTGAGTCAGTGAATGACAGCGCCACAGATGGGTGTGTGTGCTGCACCCTCCCCATCAGTACTGCAGATCTTCTAACTCTCATAGCTGTGCAATATATGGCGCAGCTGCTGCACTGTATACAACTGGTGATGTAGTGTGTGTGTGTGTGTATTCCTGTGTAACAACTTCCAAAGTGTGTTATGGTGTAACTTTCCATATAGCGTGTAATGGGTCCGTTGACCCCGGAGGTGGTTATTACAGGGGCCCAGCGGTGGTGTTTATATCCCCAGAGCTCTTGCCTYAGCCTTTTCTTTCAGTGCCACACCACACTTACCACACACACCACACACACCACACTCACCACACACACACTGGGGTACAGATGTTCCTCAGCTCCCTCTGTCTCCAGTCTCTCTTACCTTTACAGCTCTGAGCTCTACTATCGCCTGCTATTGTTCCACAGCGTAATCACCATAGAAATAGGATCCGTAGAAGGGAAAATACTACGCCTACGCAGTAGCCCAGACAACAGGGTTCTAATCACGTTAGCACTGTACACGGCTCTGACCATAGAAATATAATTATATTTATATTGCTCTGACAGGACAGTGCAATTACCATATCATTAAAATGATGACTGTTCTGGTCATTGTACTTCTATGGTAATCACAATGGACTTTGAGATTTATGTACAGTGCTGTGATTAACACCCCTGTTTCTGTGACCTACCTCGTGGGCGTTCTTCCTCAGTACGGCGTCTGTGTGTTTGTGTCTCAGGAGAGATGCATTCTATTTGTCCGTTCTACTGTTTGTCAGATCGAGGCTGATGTCGTTGATTATGGACTGGGTTTTGGACTGGGTGCATAGATCACTAAGGCTAGTTTACTGTCGCCCACCAGTATGTCATTTGAAAATGGTTTTGAGAAGGTTATTGTGACACGGTTTGCTAGTGATGAAAACTCCTTCTTGTCACGTAGTCTGAAGTGCCTGGGTCCTATTGTAGAGAAGCACTGTGCATGTCAGTGCCTMCCGGGTCCTCCTTGACTCCATCCTTGACACCATTCCATCCGTAATTACAGAGGTAGCTAGAGGAAACCTCTTTAATATCTCCACCTCACTGCATATAATCAGACCTAGGCTTCAAATACTTTGACTGTTTGCTTTAGTCTGCCTGGACTTACAGGGGGCGGGCMTTTGGGACAATTGGGACTATTCCATTGGCTCTATAGCGCAAGGCAAACTCAAAGCGAGCCTAGCTAAAGTATTTGAAATGATTGCAAAATTTGAACCCAGGTCTGCATATAATGTGTTCTGTGGATCACTTTAGCTTTATCTCCGTGAATCTTGTCTCCGGGCCCCTGTCTCTGTGGTGGAGGAGTTGGGGCCCTTAATGCCTTTTGCCATGGGTTTCATTAGCCGCTAGCTAATTAGTATGGGGGACAGGAGCACTGGAGGAGAGGGCTCATCTRCTCCTCCTCCTCTGCCGTTGCTGTCACATACACTCTGCCTCAGCTCTGGACTGGTCATGACCTCAGCACCCACCGCGCACACACAAACACACGAAAGGACACACACACACACGTATAGATGGACACACACATATGGAGACACGCACGCACACACACAKTGCTTCTTCCAGGGGAAACTGCGTGACTGAGTTGTGCCAGCCCCTAAGCCCCATTTCCAGTTCAAGTGGTTATTGGTTAAAAAAAAGTACTTGGAAACCTAATGAGTGAACTTCCCCTAGTTAGATACTGAACCGTAGTCTTGATAAATGTTGAGGATGGCTTTGTAATTGGGCAGTGGCTGACTCAGCCTTAAACAGGAAATATAATTTGTCCTGGGGGCCTCCCGAGTGGTGCAGCGGTCTTAGGCGTTACTACAGACCCGGGTTCATTCCCGGTGCTGTGCCCAATCCGGCCGTGGCCGGGAGTCCCATTAGGACGGCACACAATTTGCATCATCGTGCTCTAGCGACTCCTTGTGGCGGGCCGGGTGCCTGCAGGCTGACCCCGGTCGCCAGTTGAACGGTGTTTCCTCCGACACATTGGTGCGGCTGGCTTCTGGGTTAAGCTGGCGGGTGTTAAGGAGCGTGGTTAGGCGGGTCATGTTTCGGAGGAGGCATGATTCCACCTTCGCCTCTCCCGAGCCTGTTGGGGAGTTGCAGCAATGAGACAAGATCGAAAATTGGGGAGATAAAAAAAAATATATATATATATTAGAATGGATAAGGAATGTCAAGGTAGGAAATGTTGAAAGATAACTATAATAAATAGAAACGAGATGTGGTTGTGTGTGTACATTACCCTCCTTAAGGTCCCGTGTGGCTTAGTTGGTAGAGGATGGCGCTTGCAACGCCAGGGTTGTGGGTTCAATTCCCACAGGGGACCAGTACGCTACAATATGATATGCTCTCACTACTGTAAATTCTTGTGGATAAGAGTGGTTGCTAATTGATCATGTTCTTATATGAAAAAAAGGATACTAGCTGTTGTTCTTTAGAATTGAAAGGCTTTAAGCAGTCTCTGCATTGGAGTGAGGATCAGCTAACTAAAAATAACAGCACTGTTCCCTGCAGCAAGACAGCAACTGACAGTGATGACCACTGGAAGCCAAGAGAGAACAGATGCTTAGCCACCAAGTAAGCAACTGTCAAATTAAGAATAGCGCATGTATGTCAGGCCTACACAAAACAATGTGGCAACTGTAATGATCTGAGAAGTGGAGTTGAATGTGGTGATAGAGATAATGGAGCAGTAATCGGGGCCAACCGTAGCTCTGCCCGTCTCCCATAGAGACAGATGACCAGGATAAGGTGAGACACACACACACACGGGAAAAGTGATATCATCTTTGCTGTCAATGGACTAGCTGAGACCTAAGTGTAATTTAATACCACACTCATGATATTGCAATGGCACTGTGCTGTCACGAGGGTTGAGTTATGTCACTGAACAATGGTGTCACCAGGTCACCAAGGGTCAGAGATTTGTGTGAAGCTCACTCGACAGTGAGCTTCACACAAGTCACAAGTCACTTTAATAATAACTAGTGACTTTAATAATGTTTAAATAATGTTTACATACTGCTTTACTCATCTCGTATGTATATACTGTATTCTGCTCAATCTAATATTTATATCTTAATTCCATTTTTTTTAACTTTTAGATTTGTGTGTGTTGTGAATCGTTTTTAGATACTACTGCGCTGTTAGATACTACTGCGCTGTTGGAGCTAGGAACACAAGCATTTCGATACACCCGCAATAACATCTGCTAAATATGTGTATGTGACCAATAAAATGTGATTGGATTTGATTTGAGGTATAATCTATTGTCTATCCTTGAGGGTAAACAGTGATTTACTCGTATTATCATAAACAATTAATGTGATATAATTTGTTTGTTATTGGGGTTAAACAGATGAGCTGTGTTTTACATTAGAAACTAAGTTAGATGAAAAGAAAGGATAAAACTTTGAAAAAATGTCTTGGTTGGCTAGATCGGTCCCCGTGTGGTATGTAGTATGTGGTACAAGCATTTCGCTACACCCGCAATAATATCTGCTAAATATGTGTATGTGACCAATAACATTTGATTACTAAGCCCTAAGGACTCCTGTGTCTGAGAGGAAGAGATCTTGGCTCAGCGTTGCTCTAGCATAAAGCGTGGGATTTAAATGTATGTTGTTAGTCGATCTTCTGGAGAAAGGTCCCCATGTGGTATGTAGTATCTAAGCCCTGAGGTCCTGACTCCTGTGTCTGAGAGGGAGAGAACTCGGCTCAGCGTTGCTCTAGCATAAAGCGTGGGATTCTGGTCGGAAGCCAGGCTGATAGTGTGGGATTGATGTCCTGTACACCGGWTTCATCTGTTTCTATTTACYTTCTGCTCTGCTTTTTAGATTTGTTAGTTAAAACTATCGGGGGAGAAGTCACAGGGAGAATGCTGAAAGGGAGCCAGAGATCCATCATGAGGTCATAACCCAGGGACCATTGACTTCGACTCATAGACAAATAATAAATGGAACGGATATTTAAGTCAACATTCCGTGTTGGGTGGGCCGTCAGCCATGTGACTGTACTATCAATTGTACAGCGTCTGAAGGATTTTCCCGTTCTAGTAATTCCATTTGTTTGCTACGACCCAATTCCCATAAAAAGCCATTAGCTTGAGAGAAGTTATAAAATCTTTTTTGTTTTAAGTAATTAATAACAAAACAAAATCTGGACTGATTTAGCAGCATAAGTGGGACTACACCATGTCTCAATGTTGGTGACGGATTAGAGCGGAGTGCTTGACCCAAAGAATTATACCGGATTTTCACGTTCAAGTCAATGTTCTGTGATTAGTCCCTTCTTGTAATTCTATGCCTGGACCAACTAATAAATGGGTTTCTTTGGCTCACATCCTAGCACTACACAGCCATTGGGAGGGAGATTTACTATTGTTACGGTAAATTCCTAATTAAGCAACAAAAAAAATGTGTGTGGGGGGGTTGAGTAATAATTGGGGTCCAGACCTCATTCTGCCTCACATGCATTGTATTCTTTTGTACCTGGAAGACGTTCAAGTCTGATCTCACTTTTGCTTTTTTATGGCATAAAATGCAGAGCAGGCCTTTGTTCAGTTCAGTTTGTTCACTGCCAAGCACTAGACTTCTGCTGTGCTGAGTGCATTTTCACTTTATAACAGTTGTTTTTCTTCTTCTGTCCCTCGAGGTCTGGATTATCTGGACCCACTCACTTTCTCAATCACTTTCTTTCAATTTATCTCCCCTTTCTTTCAATTTATCTCCACTTATTTTCTATTTATCTCCACTTTCTTTCAATGTATCTCCACTTTCTTTCAATGTATCTCCACTTTCTTTCTATTTATCTCCACTTTCTTTCTAGTTTTCATTTCATTCTGTGGTCATTTTTAGGTTGAGAGTCCAAACTGAGCAAACAATATTGCCAATCAGTGTTTTACTTCTTGTTGTAAAATAAGTAGCCTTGGCTTGTGCAAGCTGGAGTGGCAGCCTATCTCTGGTTCTAAAGCATGAGGTGGCTTGATGTACAAGTACACCCCCCTGGGCAGCGAACTAGTCTATCGCAGGGCATTACCCACAATCTATTTCCCTAATGCTGAGTGCCAAGCAGAGACCTATCAGGTTCCATTTTTACAGTCTTTGGTATGACTTGGCATTGAACTCCCAAACTTCCAATCTCTGGGCAAATACTCTAACCACAAGGCCACTGCATTGTCTACTGCTTGTTGACTGGTGTCAAAAAGACCCCTCTGTATCATCTCCTCATCCAAACTCACATCGCTGGAATCATTATGTTATTATGACTCATAGTGACCAAATTGAAAGACACTCCACACCTGGGTGTCAACCACAGTATTAAGACACAAGCTTATGCCAAAATGCGTGAACACTCTAGCTGTGCCACAGAGAGCCACTTCTTTGTTTCGGTGAGGTCGGCAGAAAATCTCCCACAGTTCACTCTCATCGCATTTGTTTGGATCATATGGACAGATTTGCAAACTGAAACGCAACACGGACTGGCAGACTACTAATTATGCAGAAACTTAAACATCTCTCTCTCTCTCTCCCCATCTCTCCTCCTCTATCTCTCTGCAAACCTTTCTATGTAAGCGGGTGAACCCATTTCTCACATCTCTGCCCCTCAGCACATGAAGTGTCAGCAAATGGTGAAAACAACCGCATTACAGATAGTAATGTAATTGATCTACCTACCTGTCGCTACYCCTGGGGCTCCATGCTCCTGCTGTCCTTGTCTCATCACAGGCTCTTCTAACGGTCTAGTAATGTAATATCCTTCCTGTCAGGGGGATGGTGCTCTCACCATCCCCCTGAGATAGCTCACCCCGATAGTTTTATTGACTGTATGATAAATTAACCTTTACCATGTTTTGTGCTTGGGAAAATTACAATTTGCATACACATTTTGCATTGGAGATATTAAATAGATTTACCTACAGTTTGGTCAACACGCATCGTGACATGTAACTGATTACTTCTCCCCCCCACCCTTTGCCTTCCAGTCTCAAGGTGATGCTGTCGACCCCTCCCCCTAACGGGGCGCTGGACCTTTCGGGCATCCCCCTGACGGTGCGTGACATGGAGCGCCTGTGTGCCTACCTGCAGCGCCACGCGCCCATCATCTGCAGCCTGGAGCTGGGCTTCACCGAGCTCACCGACGACGCCTTCCTCCTCCTCCTGCCCACGCTGGCCGCCCTGCCCCGCCTGGAGACCCTGGCCCTCAACGGCAACCGYCTGACCCGTGCRGTCCTCAAGGAGCTYACGGARAGCCTGAAGGACCCGGCCAGCTTCCCCAGTGTCACGTGGATCGACCTGGGCAACAACGTGGACATCTTCTCCCTGCCCCAGCCCTTCCTGGTGAGTCTGAGGAAGCGCTGCCCCAAGCAAGGCAACCTGCCCACCATCCTGGAGTTTGGTGAGAGCCAGGCCAGCGAGCCTGAGGGGAGGGTGGGGGATGATGACGATGACAGGGATGACATCAACAGGACAGAGAGCATGGATGAGCTGAGGTCGGAGGTGGAGATGGACGGAGAGACGGAGATTGAGGAGATGATGGAAGAGTTGCTGGACTTTGACCTGGAGGTGCAGGGGAAGGAGAACGAGATCGAGGACAGCATGTGGACAATGGAGGAGCAGAGGAGGGAGGAGACACGGGGACAGGGAATTAGGAAGATGGTGGAGAGGGTGGAGCTAGAGGAGGAAGACACACAGAGTCAGTCCTCCCACTTGTCGTGCTCCAGCCAATCGCAGCATTCTTCTGGAGTGGTTGAACTGATGAAGGAGGAAGAAGGAGAGGAGGGGACTGATCACTTAGACCACCTGACCTGAGCAAGAACCCCGGTCCACTCTGCTTGGAACTTACCCTCCCACGTTTTGTCTAGAATGAGAAGAGAGCAGTACCAGCAAGCAGTGAACGTTCGTATAACGTTAGGTAACGTTCTTGGAATGCATAGGTAACCGGAAATTGTTTCCTGGGTTGGACATCTGGGGGAGGGGCTCTGTCATCTCAACCGACTGGAATAGTTCCGGAATAACCAACTGATCTGGGTGGACTGTTCGTCCACGGATGTACAGTTTAGGGAGATGACAATCCAGGTTGAAAGAGGACGTTTGTGATAACTGTTATTGTTGTTTCATTATGAATTAGGATTATAATCCTCTGTAGTAAAGAGTAATAGATATATTATATATCAAATGTAGAAAACAAATAAACATTTTCTAATAATGGGTATGTCATATCTGGCACGTATGAGATGTTTCATTCAGGTTTTACTCCCTGCTCATCCTGTCCTATAGTTGGATGAATGCCTATGTGCCAGCCACTTGTTCCCCTGTTGGTGGTGAGACTGTATGTCAGAGAGAGAGAGAGACAGACAGATGGCTGACGGATGGACAGACAAACAGACAGGTAGAAAGACAGAAGAAGAGCGGTAATCCCAGACAGCTTTGGTCTGTGAAAAAGCTTGCATCTTTCTCTCTGATACTACAGTACGTCTGTGTCTCTATCTCTCTGACCAGCGCTCTCTTCACCAATCCTACCTACCCAGTATTTTTTTATGCATATGCGTGCTCCAGTGTGTCGATTTCCGATGTGATCTGAGTGCAGTGAGAGAAACAAGTGCTATTGGCGGAAAGAATTGATGGAAACCAAAAAAAAGATTGGTTGTAAGGCGGGTTAAAAGATGTTGACTATAAGGCTCATGATTGTAAAGCATGTGAGGGAGGAGTCTGTTACTGTGACGAAAAGCACTGTTTAGGCTAAGGAAAAGGGCTTAGGAGCTACGGTGACAGGAGCTACGGTGACAGGCGCAACGGCGACAGGCGCTACGGCGACAGGAGCTATAACAACCCATCTTTAGTAGCCTCACTTGTTCCCTTTATCCCTGCCAGTCATGTAGAGTGCACGTATCACTTATAACTTTTGTATCAACACGTTTAATAGGATTTTGTTGTGTGGTTACAACAATGCCATCTAACATGGACTGTCTCTAGGCTACGGCTATAGAACATTCCCTCATTCTCAGTAACTATGTAGCTCTCGCACAGCGTATGTTTTCCCATTTGTAACAACGGTCTAATAAAAAACGCTTTAAGAATTAGGATTATGCGCTTCATCTTCTTTGTTAATTGTGTATATGAGGTACCTTATGCCTTTTAAGGGCAGTGACATGGGGTTATGTGTCAGCCGAGGTGAATGCAATTGGGTCCAGATATTCAATGTCAGTTCTCAGAAGTGTAATTCCTCAAAACTATTATCATCCCCCAAACAGATAGACATTTGTGCTGATAATGTGGTTACTATACTGTAAATGAGAAGAGTGTGTATTCTGTTCTCAGGCTTACTCCTATCTGAGACATGTCTTATTCATTCAAGTCTTTCTTATTTCAGGGAGAGTCCAGTTGAACACAATGTTGTGTGTATGTGGGTCTATAGGAGATGTCATGGACGAGTTCACTGTCTATGTTCCACTGTGTCTCTGATGAATTTCTCTGTGCGAGTGCTTTGTCTGTCTGGGCGCAGTCTCTTGTGTCTCGATGGCTGGTTTTGGGAGGATAGACTCAACTGCTTCCTTAGGTCCCCAGACAGCGTGRAACAGTCACCAGAGACACTGCTAACAGTGATAAGAATTGGAAGACGTTTCTCTGGAACTCAGTCCATATTATCTGTCATACTGAGATGTGATAATGCAGTTTCTTTGTATACTACCGGTCAAAAGTTTTAGAACACCTACTCATTCAATTTTTATAAAAAAAAAAAACTATTTTCTACATTGTAGAATAATAGTGAAGGCATCACTACAACTATGAAATAACACACATGGAATCATGTAGTAACCAAAAAAGTGTTAAATCAAAATATATTTTGTATTTGAGATTCTTCAAATAGCCACCCTTTGCCATGATGACATATTTGCACACTCTTGGCATTCTCTCAACCAGGTTCACTTGAAATGCTTTTCCAACAGTCTTGAAGGAGTTCCCACATATGCTGAGCACTTCTTGGCTGCGTTTCCTTCACTCTGCGGTCCGACTCATCCCAAACCATCTCAATTTGGTTGAAGTCGGGTGATTGTGGAGGCCAGGTCATCTGATGCAGCACTCCATCACTATACTTCTTGATAAAATAGCCATTACACAGCCTGGAGGTCTGTTGGTTATTGTKCTGTTGAAAAACAAATGATAGTCCCACTAAGCCCAAAGCAGATGGGATGGCGTATCGGTGGAAAATGCTGTGGTAGCCAGGCTGGTAAAGTGTGCCTTGAGTTCTAAATAAATCACAGACAGTGTCAACAGCAAAGAACCATCACACCTCCTCCTCCATGCTTTACGGTGGGAAATACACATGCTGAGATCATCCATTCACCCACACCGTGTCTCACAAAGACACGGCGGTTGGAACCAAAAATCTCCAATTTGGACTCCAGACTAAAGGACAAATTTCCACCAGTCTAATGTCCATTGCTCGTGTTTCTTGGCCCAAGCAAGTCTCTTCTTATTATTGGTGTCCTTTAGTAGTGGTTTCTTTGCAGCCTTTTGACCATGAAGGCCTGATTCACACAGCCCCCTTTGAACAGTTGATGTTGAGATGTGTATGTTACTTGAACTCTGTGAAGCATTTATTTGGGCTGCAATTTCTGAGGCTGGTAACTCTAATTAACTTATCCTCTGCAGCAGAGGTCACTCTGGGGCAAACTACCTGCCCTCCAGAACACCTACAGCACCCAATGTCACAGGAAGGCCAAAAAGATCATCAAGGACAACAACCACCCGAGCCACTGCCTGTTAACCCCACTATCATCCAGAAGGCGAGGTCAGTACAGGTACATCAAAGCTGGGGCCGAGAGACTGAAAAACAGCTTCTATCTCAAGGCCATCAGACTGTTAAACAGCCATCCCTAACAGAGAGGCTGCTGCCAACATACAGACTCAAATCTCTGGCCCCTTTAATATAGGTATAAAGGTATCACTAGTCACTTTAAATAACGGCACTTTAATAATGTCTACATACCCTACATTACTCATCTCATATGTATATACTGTATTCTATACCATCTACTGTATCTTGCCTATGCCGCACGGCCATCGCTCATCCATATATGTATACGTACATATTCTATTCATCCCTTTACATTTGTGTGTATAAATAAGGTAGTCGTGAATGTGTTCGATTACTTGTTAGATATTACTGCACTGTCGACTAGAAGCACAAGCATTTCGCCACACTCACATTAACATCTGCTAACCATGTGTATGTGACCAATCAAATTTGATTTGATTTTGCGTCTTCCATTCCTGTGGCGGTCCTCATGAGAGCTAGTTTCATCATAYCGCTTGATGGTTTTTGCGTTGCGACTGCACTTGAAGAAACCGCCACATGTCTTGACATTTTCCGTATTGACTGACTTTCATGTCTTAAAGTAATGATGGACTGTAGTTTCTCTTTGCTTATTTGAGCTGTTCTTGCCATAATATGGAATTGGTCAATTACCAAAAAGTATATCTTCTGTATACCACCCCTACCGTGTCACATCACAACTGATAGGCTCAAATGCAATAAGAAGGAAAGGAAATTCCACAAATTAACTTTTAAGAAGGCACACCTGTTAATTGAAATGCATTCCAGGTGACTACCTCATGAAGCTGGTTGAGAGAATGCCAAGAGTGTGCAAAGCTGTCATCAAAGCAAAGAGTGGCTATTTGAAGAATCTCAAATATAATATACATTTGGATTTGTTTAACACTTTTTTGGTTACTACATGATTCCATATGTGTTATTTCATAGTTGTGATGTCTTCACTATTATTCTACAATGTAGAAAATTGTGAAAACCCTTGAATGAGTAGGCGTTCTAAAACTTTTGACCGGTAGTGTATACTTGTTTGATGGGAATCTCTGGCAACTCTCTCCTCACTGTCCAGTGCCCACAGGACTGCAATTTCCCCTCCAAAACCAGTGGATGATTATTAGTGGAATATTAAATCAAGTTAATGGAGCAAACTAAACAGTTAAATACAAATWAACCAAAGGTGTGTACTGGAATCTCTAGACTTGTGTGTACTTGAATTTCGCTATTATGATATTGAGTGTATCATGGATTCATAAGGATCATCAACATTTCAAGGATTCTCTCTCTCTCTCTGAAAGGGAAAAGGGTTATACGATTCTAAAAGCATGTCTGTATGCAACTTTGAGTTCTTTGCTCTCTCTCTATCTCTCAATCTCTGTCTCTCTCTCTCTCGCGCGCTCTCGTTGTTCCTTGCTCTCTCAGTTTAGGTGATGAATTGGAAAGGAAACTTCTGTGTATTTCCATGAAATGAAAACCAAGTGACTTGCTGTCTTGCCAATGCTATGAAATAAAAAGAATAAATACTGTATTCTGGAAAACYTATCTGTTTCTTCTTTTTCTGCATGTTTTCTTAGTCTTTCCCCTCTTCTTGGTCTCATTATAGTGTAACAGATTATGAGTAAAATGCCTGAGCAGTGAGCTGCAGTAAATAATTCCTAATTCTCTGCCTGAAAATATTTTGGAATGTTGCCTTGGACTTCAGCTTCAAATTTCCTCCCAAATCACTTTTTCCAGAATAACTTCGCATTTTTCCCATATATGGAGTTTGAGTGCTATTTCTTGGATCAATAACTAGAGCAGTCTGTCTCTCCCACTAACACAGACAACGAGCAAACAAAGGCTTAGACGCATTTAGTTGGTAACAGAGTTGGAGGTGGACACATATATGGGGCGTGGGTGCTGCTCTGCTGACCCCCTAGCAGACCAGTTGTTCTGTGATTCTCTGCACTATCCATCCAGAGTCCAGAGGATGTAACACAGTGCTCCAGAGTCAGGGTTTTGGGAGGCAATCTGGGTCGTCTCACACTAGGTGGCCACAATAAATGTAGCTAGTTTCCATCGCATCAGTCCAGATATGCAAATTCAGGAAAACCCCAGATACCTAAGACATATTTTCAGGAAAACCCCAAATGCCTTCTTAAAATCTTTTTGAGTGAGGAAGAAAAGGTGGTTGGAAAGGATTTTTTTACTTAAAGTAGGTACTTCAAGGGACATTTGTGAGTGCCACTTCCTAGGGAGCTATTGCTCCAACTGAACTACACCGGATCTAGTATTGATTTTCTAATGATACCGTTGGAATAATGCCCAGAAAATGATATTGAAAACACATTTTTTGGCACTCT
This sequence comes from Salvelinus sp. IW2-2015, assembly GCF_002910315.2. Classification (NCBI taxonomy): domain Eukaryota; kingdom Metazoa; phylum Chordata; class Actinopteri; order Salmoniformes; family Salmonidae; genus Salvelinus; species Salvelinus sp. IW2-2015. Next base: position 11,306,487 of record NC_036841.1, on the reverse strand, counting down.
TTTGGGTCTCTGGTATTAGACTGACATCTGGTGGTCACTTTTGGAAACATCATAAAAGTGAAAACAAAGAGCGACTGCCTCTGGAAAGCAGCACCTTGTTTTGAAAATGTCCTGTGTGGCATCGATATGAGTCAGAAACATGTATTCTAGTATCATTTATTATACCTCTACATGCGACCAAATCGTAATGCACATGGTCAACTTGGTTTGACATTTTATAACATCCCAATTGGGCAAATTAGGGATTATCAGTAAATTATTTTAAAATGCCAATACCTCCAAATTTCAATGACTTAAAAACCTCAAACCTACTATAAATTGTATAAATTCATAAACAAATATTGAATGCATTTAATGAGACAACTTAAAGATGGGCAACTTGAAAATATTGTCCCGTTTACACTTTGTAATATATCGACGTTGCCTAATTAGCCCCAGAGATAAGCTATCCAATGTCAAACCAACCTTACCATGGTTGCACACCAGCTGGTTGAATCTAATTGGCGAAAGAAGTTGGCTAGGCGACTTCAGGACACAAGACCTGGTTAGACTATTTCAAGTTATCTAGAAGGGTGATGTAACTGTGTACTGTTTTGGGAGAGTGAATGTACAAACCATTGACTGCTTGCCACGTGCGAACGCACACAAGAGACACCCACATTAAACCTCCCCCCATGACAACTCTCGTTTCTTTACCATGACTGCTGCATTTCAGCTCCCTTTCAAGTGAAATAAAGTCAATTGAGACCAAGGGGCCAGAGTTCCGGTCTAGAAGCACAGTTTCGACTTCTCCTACAGACTTGCTTCGGTATTACAGTTAACCTGACGCCCGGCCCAGAAAGACCATTTCCATAGACGGCCACATAGAGAAGTCAGATTAGAAAATTCCTTAAGACACAGGAGCTGGTTGAAGCACAGCGGTGGGAGTGGCGAGCTGTGGCTCCATGGCAGGTGCTGGTGTGGTAGGCCCCACTACTAACTTGAGTACCATGGACTGAGCAGGCTGGATCTGAATGGCTGGAGCACAGTGGGGTGAGGGGTGCTGCCCCAGAGTGAGCTCTGGTATCTCCTCTGGCTCTGGAGAAAGCTGTAGCATCTCCTGAGGGACTCCACAGCAAGGGTGAGATCTGAGATCGGGGCTGATGGAGAAGCTGATGTGGAAGGGCGTAGAGTCTCAAACATCTTCTGAAGGCTGGCGTCGCGGAGCTGGTCGGACTGGCACCACAGAACCTCATTCTGGTTGTAGTACCTGTTGCATGATCATCTCTGCCGTTTTAACAAAACCCATCACTGTGACATATTAATCCATTGACTGGCCATCCCTACATGTACGATGTCAAACCCACTGCCTCACATTCATATACAAATCCCCCCTCGGCAAGACCCCCCTTTATATCAGCTCACAACTAAGACTCCCCACCACCAACAGCAACCTGAGATCCAGCAATTATATAAACCTGGCAATCCTCAAGTCCCTCATATCTTTGGTGAAACTGATTTTCAATTCTCTGCAGCTAGAGACTGGACCATCCTTCAAAAAACACTGAAACTAAGCTCTTTTGTGTTCATTGGTACTTTTTTTTTWAACTGTCAGAGATTTTAAAGGTGCACTATGCAGAAATCGCTCTGCCTTTTCCTGGTTGCTAAAATTCTAATAGTTTGTCAAATTTTGGTTAATGTGACAAAATATCTATTCTATAACCAAAAATATTGTATTTTCAGCTGTTTAAAGCTGGTGTACAAAACCAAAAGTAAAAGATGCAAAAATGAAACCTCAGAACATGAAGCATAGAAATAGCCACATAGAACATATCTACTGCTTCTTAGACTTGCTTTCAACTCGATTGCCAGATCTATAACTCGTATTTCTATGTGAATTTGGTTTGGTCGCCCAAAAAGTTACATATTGCAGCTTTAACTGATAACTGCATGTGTTTCCCCCCTGCCTCTTAAATGCTGCCTATTGCTGAATGTTTTACTGACTGTTTTACTGACTGTGCATTATGTGTATTTTGACTGTTGTTTGTATGATATTGTTTTACCTACTTGTGTGTTATATGTGCTGCGCCCGCACCCTGACAGTTCGTCATTGTAAATAAGAATTTGTTCTTAATTGACTAACCTGTATAAATAAATGTAGTCGGGCATAATTGCCCAAATCAGTGGCCTTCAGGCCTAAAGCACATCATATTTTGGATTTATGGGCCATCAAATAGACCACAAGTTAGATAATCCATGGGTTGGATTAATTAATACAATGTATACTGTTCTTATTATTATCTCATATCCTATKAAAAATAAAGTAATGTTTGACCTTATCAACATGGACACCCTCATCTGACACCTTGCTACGTAATTTATATAGACGTCATATCCGGCTGATYGGGTCAGTTTTGTTTCCCCGGATCCGCCATTTCATTTTTTGAAMTTACTTGTGGCAAGTTACAAGGTTTTATTCAAAATTGTATTGTTTTACAACTGGGTTGGGTAAGTTATAATCGACATATAATTTTAATCAGGCGATCAGACACGTTTTGTACGAGGACCGGCTTGTGGATTTTAAATTGATGGGAATAAGCAAGTTGCGAATGTCGCCTATTTTCCAAACGTGTTCTCCGCGCTAAAGTTTTTGTATGAGTTGAATGCTGTTTGTGGATAAGGGGAGGCAAAGGGAAGGCCCGTGAAGCCTCGGCTTTGGAGTGGGAGTCATGGCCGGAAATTTTGACSCAGAGGACCGTGCAAGTTGGTATTGGGGAAGATTAAGTAGACAGGAGGCAGTTTCACTTTTACAAGGACAGAGACACGGAGTGTTTTTGGTGAGAGACTCAATTACAAGTCCAGGCGACTACGTCCTGTCCGTTTCAGAGAATTCCAAAGTCTCGCATTACATAATCAACAGCATCAGCAACAACCGGCAGTCTGGCGCAGGTAAGAGAGACATGTTTTGGGGCTGCAGAATAAAGAAGCCCCCAGGGTATCTGTCCTTGTAGGACTTCATTGCCACCGGATGTACAATAACGCATGCAACCCAATGATAAAAGATGAATCCAGCAAGACACGTTGATTTTGCTTTATTTGGAACATAACTTTAGATTAACTTACTACACGTGAATCAACCAAACAGTGACGTTTGGATTAACCAGACGTCAAATATCTAGTCGACTGCCTTTTATGGGCCATAAATGTGGTAATTCACATGCCAATGAATAAGGCCTAATACCTTTGCCCAGTGAAATGGTTTCTGTTGTTCTTTCCTTCTTTTCTACTCATCCCTCTTTCCCCACCCTCCTTTCCCAGGCCTAACGCCTCCACAGTTCCGCATAGGGGACCAGGAGTTTGATGCCCTCCATTCCCTGCTAGAGTTCTACAAGATCCACTACCTGGACACCACCACTCTCATAGAGCCCATCAACAAGGCCAAACACTCTTTCTTGGTCAGCGCAGGTGCTGGAGGCCCGCCGCAGCGGCTGGAAGACGAGTTTGTCCGTGCCGTCTTTGATTTCCCAGGCAACGACGATGAGGACCTTCCTTTCAAAAAGGGCGACATCCTGCGGGTTCTGGAGAAGCCTGAGGAGCAGTGGTGGAATGCCCAGAATTTAGAGGGGCGTGCCGGGATGATACCTGTGCCCTACGTGGAGAAGTACCGACCGGCCTCTCCCACCTCGGGGGGCCCTGGAGCAGGGGGTCCCGGTGGGGTGGGTTCGGTAGATGGCTCCAGTGTTCAGGGCCCTCCTCTGCTAGACCCGAGCCAGTATGCCCAGCCCACACCTCTGCCCAACCTGCAGAACGGACCCGTCTTTGCCAGGGCCATCCAGAAGAGGGTGCCCAATGCCTACGACAAGACCGCCCTTGCCTTAGAGGTAACTCCCTAGCTGTGTTCTCTTGTCTCGTCTTTRCCTTTTTTCATCATCCCTCTGTCAGATTCTTTGATCCTCCTCATTTTGTCATGGATTTTCCTTTGTCCACAGCCTTCAGTGCAATGAGGCTAATCATTATTGGTCTTGTAAAACATAGATTTCCTTTGGCATTATGTCAAGATTGAGGCCAGGGAATCAAATTACCTTTTTATTATGCCTTCTGTGAAGTCATAATCTACAGAAGTCCCTAGGTTCCCTCCCAGTGGGTCATTCCAAGTTATGTCTTCCATTTCCGCTCACTGCTGGAAGGAATGAAGGCGTTGGTATGCGGCCTCTGTGACTCGTTGTCTGTGACTTCCTCCTCAGCTTCTTAACCAGTTGCATGCCCCTCAGTGTCCCAGCCACTAGGCTTGTTAAAACAAGGTAGTCTGGTTCATGTCCATTAGTCACCAAACAGAAGAAAACGGACTAAAACCGGGAGGGACTTCCCTGATCTTGTCCAATAAGCAATGCTTGTTTTCTTTTTCCATTGTAAAACGTTTTGCTACGGGTGTGCCCTAATGAATACGAACCAGTCTATGGAGGGTGGTGGTCAGTCAGTGAAATCGATAGCGAACTGCTCTGAAGTTCATTAGAGAATGCTGCCAGAGGCTCCCTGCCTGACTGTCTTAACTAACTGTCCGGAWGGGGAAAGAGGGCTTCCAAAGCGGAGTTCGTTGTGGGAAGGAAATACTTTGTGTAGAGGAACATTTCCTTTAATTTCTCTAATGACATTACTCTGAGCCAGACCGGCCTCTGGGCGACAAGCCAGCAGTCTCAGCTGCTCCCCTCTCTCCTCTTTTTTACCTGCTTGGAGAGAGGGAAGAAAGAACAGTGAAACAGACACATGATGTTCACTTTCTGTCTTGACGGAATCGACTACCGGGTGGAAGTAGTCTGTTTTGCCTCTGTCTTTTGAAATACCAAAGTGTGCGGCTACATGCTTACAAGGACAAAAAGTCATGTCAAAGACTTTTTGCCAAACTTTAATATACTTTTGGGTCCCAGAGAGTTTAGATTTTCTATTCACCCAAGAGTCAGCCAGCACTGCGCTCTGATAATCACCAACAGGATATTTACCTTCCATGAAGGTGTTTGCCAGTGGTATGACTCAGGAGGTATATAGGTTTAATGATTAGCCCCCTGCACACACTTTCTGATCACATCTTAGTCGATGAGAGTACTTCACTCTCTTTAGAAGAATGGTCCACCTGTAATGAAGAGGCCGACAGGGTGAACCAGCAAATGGACCTCTGCAGTACTGGTTTGTGTTTAGTTACATTGTGATTTGTGTTTGCGAGGCCAAATGAACCGCTACGATACAAAGACACAAAGTTTCACAAGTGGCTATCTTGCTGCAACTACTGCAACAAGGTCAGTACAGGGTGAACACCGTGTTCGTTGGGCACCAAGCGGACTGAAACGGCGAGCGTCTCCCTGGACTTGTCCAGTAAGAAAGGAACATTTTTGTGTTCCTTTGAAAATCGTTTGGAAGTGTTTTCTCGTTGCGTGCCGTAATGAACATGACCTAGGTCTGTCTGTTTGACGAGTCCTTCTCCTCCAACAGGTGGGCGACATGGTGAAGGTGACAAAGATCAACGTGAACGGCCAGTGGGAGGGCGAGTGCAAGGGCAAGCGCGGCCACTTCCCCTTCACCCACGTTAAGCTGCTGGACCATAATAACCCCGAGGACGAGGTGAGCTGAGAGTGGACACTGGGCTCCTTGGGCTCCTCCCATCCCTTACCCTGCCATTAAATACACACACTCACTCCCTCTCCTGCCACCATCGCCCCTGTGCCAATCAGCAGCCTCCTCATGACCTCTTCCTCAGTTGGTCCCGTTAGATAATCATTACGCTGTGTCATCTTCACTCACAACACCAGTATTTATACCACTTCCGCACCATGGCCAGCTCTATCAAAACACCCACACACATACCCCTTCTAAAGAAAGACTCAGGCCTTGTCTGATGGGGACGAGGACAGTGACTGTGTGTTACCAAGAGGAAGAGGGGGAGTMTGTGGACAGCTATTCAGGGAGAGGGAAAGCAAGGTAGAAATGCTCTCTTGGACTGGAAACGTACATACAGAGACCCACGGAGAAACACTTTCTCTGACTGTCAAGGAGAGCCGTTAGGATAACACTACATTGTACCCAAAACTATCATCCTCGCTACAAGTCCACGACCAAGTAACTAGTAGTCTTTTGTAAGAAAAAAAAAGAACATATCATTATGAAATTGTTGATGACCGTTACATGCTAAAATCGTGTTTTTAATTTTTCTGTGTTGTTTTTCTGAGAAGTAACATTGCCAGTCCACCACTATTGCGGAGATCTCATTAAATGTGTCGGCTATGTTGTCTGCTTATGGTATTGTCAGGCGCTAAATCTCTGTCTTATTTGCTTGTCTGTCCTGCATTGCTTGTCTGTGTTGTTTTTAAGAAGTCTTTGTCTGCTCCACTCCTACTCCAAATCACTGAAACATCATATTTTTTATTTTTTACACTTAACTTTTCACCTTGTTCTTAACAGTGGAGATGCCTTTTTGTGTATGATCAGCCAGGGTCGCGTAAATGTTCTGCCATACCGTATAATACCATAGCCAAAGATAGACTGTTAACTCGTATGAAAATGTTGTTTTAAGGTCAATATTAGTATGAGTTGGCTTTCTCTTTGCAAGATTCAAAACTGATTACGGTAGTATCTACTTGTTCTCTTGAACACATTGGTTACGGGGTCAAGGCATTGACACTGACTGTTCTCACTTTTCAGTTCTAGATTCCAGTCATCCACTATATTTTGAGAATTGATGTCTGTCCGTATTCATTAGTGTAATAGAGCGAGCAAAAAAAACATGTTTAATTTGCATGTATCCACAAACCACCATACTATTGCTAAGATTGTCAACTTTTGAGTGTTGTTCTCTGTTGATAAGAGATCACAGTTAAGTCCACCTGTTGACACATGACAATCTTTCCATCCCTATTATGTAGAAATAGGACAACGTTTGCACCCTGGCACAGCATCACAAATGTTACAGATGTAAGTAGTTTACTGTGAACAGCAGATGAGTATCTCTGTTCCACTATGAATTAAACCTGTATCTGACCGTTCTTACACTTTGCACCCCAATTAATGTGCCCCTGAAATTCACTTGGATAACTTCACCTCCTAGAGTGCTTTCCCACAGATTTAGGCGGAGGTGAATTGAGAAATTGATGACCTTGTCCTCTGTAGAACTGGCCACTAGGGTGCACTGCAACAGCATTAGGCAGAGAGGTTCTGGGAGAACCTAAGTGCTAGGCTGCCTCTTTGAGCCTTAGCCCATGTTGATCAATACAGTAGTCTGTGTTGAGGTTGCTATAGGTGAAATGTGTTTTTGTTTTTTCAGAATGCACTTCAAGCAAAAACCAAAAATTACAAWTACTTATCAGTTCTGACCCCTCCCRTTTCTTGCCTTTATTGTGCCAATATGTAATTTCTGCTGTGTTCATTGTCTGTGGCTTTTAAAAATATATAATGAAGGTAATTTATCCCCCAAAAAAGCAGCTGTGAAAAATCTAAACGCATTATCAGGGTGTGAGGTGTACAGAAATGATTATGGTAATACGAGTTAAACTCCAATGATGTAGTACCTTGTCAAAAATACACTGGGTGCTGGCCTTAGATGTAGGTTCTGGGTAGTTGATGCTGCAAAGTCCAGATGAATAGAATATATAACCTTTTAACGATTGGATTGTCCGCAAACAAAAGGGGTTTTCCCATTGCCCACAAACCTGTACCATTTCTCTGTGTAATTGTAGCTTTTGGGCCACCTGACAAACTTGTTTTGCCAATTTATGCAACAATCTATGTTTATGGGCAGGGTTGGGTAGGTTACTTTCTAGATGTAATCAGTTAGTTACTAGTTACCTGTCAAATTGTAGTCAGTAATATCTTTTGGATGACTTAAACTCAGTAACATGATCTGATTACTTTCAGTTACTTTTGGAGTACTTTCCCATTTATAAGCATTAGAAGCAGATAAAAAGGAACCATCAAATGCATTTGGTGTGTCGTCATAGTGGTCTCTGACTTGTGGTCAGACTCGCTCAGGTGGAACAACCTTAAACTTGCCCCTTTTTTCAATGCGGAATTGAATGTCATTGAGAAAACAGAAAGGTGTCATAATATATTTTTTTGTTTGTTGCAAACATCCTTTCTGAATTTTTAAGACTATTTGTAAGATGGTTACAATATTTTTGCTGGTAATGTAAGTGATTACAGTTAGTTCCTTTTGTAATCAGCTACTCCAGTATTAACATTTGTTAAATCATGTCTGCTTTTTCCATTCATTTTCTCAGTGCATGCCTGTTGCTTATGTAATCTGCTCTTATTTTAATGCCTATAAATATTTTTAAGTYTTGTATTTTTGTAACCCTGTGTAAGTCATTACCTTTCATAATGGGGCTTGGTTGGCAACCGCGAATGGAAATTGTGATATCAAAATGTGCCATTGTATTATAACACTATATATTCTTTTAAGACAATTGAAATTACCTTTTTATTTTCTGTAGCATGTAATGTGTTAAGATATACATAGTAAATAAAGTCAAAGGATTGGCAAATGAAAATAATGTACCCTAGCAATCTTGTTGATTGTCATAAATTGATGACATCAAACTGCACTGCCTTTTTTCATCATTTGGCTCACTTGTCATGCATAACAACAGACTTACAAAAAGCCAGTTGCCCTACTGGTGTGTTTATTTGTATTTAAATATCCAGACAGCTGATTATTATTACAGGCCTTTCTACTAAAACTTGGTCCCAGACTTGTTAAAGATGTCACAGCCAGCCTGTTTCACGTGTTTTATTGATTTTTTTATTTGACCTTTTATTTAACTAGGCAAGTCAGTTAAGAATAAAATCTTATTTACAATGACGGCCTACCAAAAGGCCTCCTGTGGGGACGGGGGCCTGGGATTAAGAAATATAGGACAAAACACACATCACAACGAGTCAACAAACACTACATAAAGAGAGACCTAAGACGACAACATAGCAAGGCAGCAACACATGACGACAAAGCATGGTAGCAACATAACATGGTAGCAGCACAAAGCATGGTACAAACATTATTGGGCACAATCAACAGCACAAAGGTCAAGAAGGTAGAGACTACAATACATCACACAAAGCAGCCACAACTGTCAGTAAGTGTCCATGATTGTCTTTAAATGAAGAGATTGAGAAACTGTCCAGTTTGAGTGTTTGTTGCAGCTCATTCCAGTCGCTAGCTGCAGCGAACTGAAAAAGGAGCGACCCAGGGATGTGTGTACTTTGGGGACCTTTAACAGCAGAACAGGTGTTGTATATGGAGGATGAGGGCTGCAGTAGATATCTCAGATAGGGGGTAGTGAGGCCTAAGAGGGTTTTATAAATAAGCATCAACCAGTGGGTCTTGCAACTGGAATAAAGAGATACCAGTTTACAGAGGAGAATAGAGTGCAGTGATGTGTCCTATAAGGAGCGTTGGTGGCAAATCTGATGGCTGAATGGTAAAGAACATCTAGCCGCTCGAGAGCACCTTTACCTGCCGATCTATAAATGATGATTCTGTAATCTAGCATGGGTCGGATGGTCATCTGAATCAGGGTTAGTTTGGCAGCTGGGGTGAAAGAGGAGCGATTACAATTAAACCAAGTCTKGATTTAACCTTAGCCTGCAGCTTTGATATGTGCTGAGAGAAGGACAGTGCACCTTCTAGCCATACTCCCAATTACTTGTATGAGGTGACTACCTCAAGCTCTAAACCCTCAGAGGTAGTAAAGAGGGGCATTCTTCTTACCAAACCACATGATCTTTGTTTTGGAGGTGTTCAGAACAAGGTTATGGGTAGAGAAAGCTTGTTGGACACTAAGAAAGCTTTGTTGTAGAGCATTTAACTCAAAATCCAGGGAGGGGTCAGCTGAGTATAAGACTATCATCTGCATATAAATGGATGAGTGAGCTCTTGCTGCCTGAGCTATGTTTATGTAAATTGAGAAGAGCTTGGGGCCCTAGGATTGAGCCTAGGGGTACTCCCTTGGTGACAGGCAGTGGCTGAGGCAGCAGATTTTCTGACTTGATACACTGCACTCTTTAAGAGAGGTAGTTAGCAAACCAGGCCAAAGACCCCTCAGAGACACCAATACTACTTAGCTGGCCCACAAGAATGGAATGGTCTACCGTATCAAAAGCTTTGGCCAAGTCAATAAAAATAGCAGCACAATATTGCTTAGAATCCAGGGCAATGGTGACATCATTGAGGAACTTTAAGATTGCAGTGACGCATACATAACCTGAGCAGAAACCAGATTGCATACCCGAGAGTATACTATAGACATCAAGAAAGCCAGTCYGTTGATTATTGACATGCCTTCTAAGCAATGGAAACCTCCCCAGAAAGGAGAGACAGGTTAAAAAGGTTGGAGATAGGCTTGGCAATGATAGGGGCAGCAACCTTAAAGAAGKAAGGGTCTAAACCATTTGACCCAGATGTTTTTTGGGGGTCAGGTTTAAGGAGCGCCTTTAGCGCCTCGGACTCAGTGACTGCCTGCAGGGAGAAACTGTGTAGCGGGGCAGGGGGAAAAGAGGGAGAAGCATCGGGGATAGTCACATTAGAAGGGGTGGAAGATGAGGAAATGTTGGACGGGCYAAGAGGCAGAGTCAAATAGGAATCCTGACTTAATGAAGTGGTGATTAAAGAGATCAGCCATATGCTTCTTGTCAGTAACAACCACATCATCAACATTAAGGGACATGGGCAGCTGTGAGGAGGAGAGTTTATTCTCCAGGTCTTTAACTGTTTTCCAGAACTTCTTGGGGTTAGACCCACAGAGAGAGAACTGCTCCTTAAAGTAACTAACTTTGGCCTTCCGGATAGCCTGAGTGCACTTATTTCTCATTTGCCTGAACGATAGCCAGTCTGCTTGAGTATGCGTGTGCGGAGCCTTTCACCAAATGCAATTCTTAAGGTGGAGGGACTCTTGTAAGATCAAGGGGSTGAACCGGTTTTTAATTCTCATTTTCTTTATGGGGGCGTGTTTGTTAACAATACCACTGAAAAAAGAATCAAGCTGATTCCATACCATTTTACAGATGTTCTTGATAAGAAGATTGAGGAAGCCTTATCAAGCTTACATTTTTTGTGTGTGATAATGCTCACCATGATAATAATACTGTGGGTGTAAATGTTTGGAATCCCGAGTCACTGGTTGCCATGCCGTGCAAGAATGGGAGGGGGGTTTATGAGGAAGGGGTGATCCTCAGTGGGGGGTGATAGGTTCCCGGATTGAGATTTTCGCCATTTTTTTTTACTCCAGTACAACCGGTGGGGTGGAAACGCCACTGATCTATCCGTTGATTTCCCAGGACCCGCCGACAGATTGACCTACTAGCAGCTACTGTCGAGCATTTTTACCAATTTGTCAGTTTAACTAAACTTCGCCACTCGCAACAAAATGGGCGATCGGGAGGATTTAGTATATCAGGCAAAACTCGCCGAGCAGGCGGAAAGATATGACGGTAAGAGATACAATTGTATTATTCGATGGAGGGACATGTTCGCCGCTGTTTTTTCCCCCAGCTAGCTAACGTTAGTAGCTTCCAACATAGCTAACACTTGCACTCACTCACCCTCCTCCCTCTTGCAGGGGCGAGGATGGTGATGTCAGTGCGCTAACGTTAGCTAGCTAGTTAGCCTGAGCTAACGCATTGGCTTAACTAGGTAGCCGTGTAACTAGTATTAATTAGCCAATACGATAGCTACTTAACTGTCCAGATTTGTTCAAAGATATGGATAATTTAAAGAGAATACAAAATGGCGGATTATTGATGGTGCGAGAGCTAGGTAGCTAGTAAGCAAGTGGGGGTGGTAGCTAGCTAACGCGTTACCAAACTAACGTTAGATGTACTACAGTACCTATGTGGGGATTACTTTTCCCAAACAATGTCAGCCAATTTAAGTTTATGCTACATTACTAGCTATAATCTAACATTAGATAACTATGTAAATATGTTGGCCAGCTAAATACCCACGTTTACTAACATTCTCGTGGTCCAACGTTAGCCATAGCCTGCTATCTGGGTGTGACGTATCGAAGACTGACCTTAAATAAAACCTACCCCCAATGATAAGCAATTTTGACGTAGTTAAGTTAGTCAGTGAGAGAACATGCCTGTCAATTGGCATGAAGCTGTTTTTAGTTGTGTGATTACAGGGCATGATCATGTCTGTCAGATTATGGAACCCTGGTCACATGCAACTTTGATTTACCCCGAAATAAAACCAGCTTTATTTCACCCCCAAATCAAACGCGATTCTTCAGACATGTCGCTCTCATTCTTGACATTGCTGTAACTACCGGTTTCTTAAACGTATGATTATGTACCTTGTCACTGGGTGTATGTTCTTGCAAAATGTAAGCCTACATTTTGCAGCAGATACTACCTTCCAAMATTGTGTTATCAAGAACCTGTATTKATAAAGCACATCAGAGTAGGCATGCCGAGCTAGGATCAGGTCTCACCTGTCCTTAAAATCATATTCATTATGGTCGATTATGCTAAATTGATTAGCACACCTACTCTGAGACTTTGTGAATAGAGAAATTCTAATCTGTACATAAGAAAAGGGGAAGAAAGATATGTAATGTGAAGTCATCAAACGTTGTCCCCTAGTTTTATTTTGGATCTGATCTTTCAGCACCAATTACTTATCAAATCAAGTTTATTTTATATAGCCCTTCGTACATCAGCTAATATCTCGAAGTGCTGTACAGAAACCCAGCCTAAAACCCCAAACAGCAAGCAATGCAGGTGTAGAAGCACTTATGACTTCCTCTCTGCTCCCCACAGAAATGGTGGAGTCCATGAAGAGAGTGGCCGGGTTGGATGTGGAACTAACAGTCGAGGAGCGAAACCTACTATCAGTGGCCTACAAAAATGTTATTGGGGCGAGGAGAGCATCATGGAGGATAATCAGCAGTATTGAACAAAGGGAAGAAAACAAGGGCGGAGAAGACAAATTGAAAATGATCCGGGAATACAGGCAAACGGTGAGTAAGCCCAGAAGGATGAGTCATTCTGAGTGCATTAGTGTAGTGCGAGAGAGATCTGACATGATGAGAGAGGCATTTGAGCTGCAGCCCTCTTAAAGCAATATGGTAGCGTTTCCACTAGAGAAAATGTTGAACATTATAAAATAATTTAGGCTAATTCACCTGAATGATACCATTTGTATTGTTGCTTGTTGTGCCTAACATTGTGCCAGTGGCTGGTCATTCATTGAGATTTTTTTTTCTCCTGCAGGTTGAGAACGAGCTGAAGTCTATCTGTAATGACATTCTTGATGTATTGGACAAGCACCTTATTCCAGCTGCTAACACGGGAGAGTCCAAGGTCTTCTACTACAAAATGTACGAGCTTCTGTTGTCGATGTGTTGTTTGGCAATAGATGCTTGATAGATGGTTATTGCTGTTTTTTTAACAACCGGATTAAAACAGTATTCCACAACTTTAATGGCTCTAGAATAATGCATAGAACAGTGATTGTGGTTCTTCCTGCTTTTCTGACATTTATCCTCCATTTGTTGATCATTGAAACGGACCTATCCCCTAGATGTTTTAGGTTGTCTTGGTCACGGCCCTGAGTTGGGAACATAGTTGTTTTTCACATGGACCCATGTTTTCACGGAGCCTTTGTATATTTTACACCATGATGGCCCACTGATTCTTCTCCGTCTTGCTCTTCCCTCAGGAAAGGCGATTACCACAGGTATCTCGCTGAGTTTGCCACCGGGAACGACCGGAAGGAGGCTGCGGAGAACAGTTTGGTCGCCTACAAAGCTGCTAGCGACATCGCCATGATCGAACTGCCACCTACACACCCCATTCGCCTAGGCCTCGCTCTTAACTTCTCTGTATTTTACTATGAAATCCTCAATTCACCCGACCGCGCCTGCAGGCAAGTACCTCGCACGGCTCTCCTTCTAATTTAGAGCTCTAATTTGGCTGTTGATCATGTGTGCTCAAACGAGTCAATACGGTGACTTATTCCCCTGATACGAGTGCGKCATAAGACCGGTGTTTGTACTGCAGGTTGGCGAAGGCTGCGTTCGATGACGCCATCGCAGAGCTGGACACGCTGAGCGAAGAGAGCTACAAGGACTCCACACTAATCATGCAGTTGTTACGCGACAACCTGACACTATGGACTTCAGACATGCAGGGAGATGGTAAGCGTGAGTGAGCGCTCACCCACCTGGGGTTTTTCCAACGCATGGAGGAAGTTGGTAATGTTATTAATGGAGAAATTGCTGTTTGAGTGGACATGCTTCATTCCTTCCAGTCTGAGGTATACTTACAATATTACAGCAGTTTGCCTCTGCTATTTTGTTTTTTAGTATGCCCATAACGATGTTTGTGAACGGATGCTATCCTACCAGAAAAGAGTAGCACTGTGTTTCCTATAGGTGTGTGCTGTTGGTAATTCAGCTCTTTTCAGAGCTGCTGACGTGGATCATTACACAAACTCTTAACGTCTCCCTTCTCCATCCGTCTCTAACCCAACCTTGTGCCTTTCAACCTTTCAGTTCCTTCTGCATTGCTTAGTGCCCCCTCTGCCCTCTAGCGCTGTAGCTTCTTTAACCTTCATCTTAACGTCCAACTCCTCTCTCCTCTCTCGTTCCATCTGTGTAGAGTCCTAAAGGGGCAAAAACAGCTGTTCATTTCAAGTGTTTTCTGCCCTGCCCTAGTTTGAATCGTTTGTTCTGTCCCCCTTCACTATTAACTCACTGCAATGCCACTCACCCATTTGGTTTGTGTCGTCGGGAAAGTTGTATGTTCACACACTGTGTGTCTTATGAATACGTCTTTCTACGTCGTGATTTATTTTATTTTGGCGCCGGTGTATCAGTAATGCATTTAGTTTGAAGGTAACCTGAAGCGACTGTCTTTTTCATGTTATGATTTCCACGTGTCTTGGACAGCTGACAGATTATTGGGGTTTTTGATACTGGTGAGCGAGTATCGTCTTTCAGCTGGAGCCATTTTAGGTCAGGTAAAGGACAGCTCTGTAGGTACACGGTAACTATCTTTCTCTGTGGGGCTGCGAGGTGTCTCACCAAGTTAGAACATGGGTTTGTGTGTGGATTCTGACGCTCTGTAGTCGCCTGATCTGTTGACGTACAGTGCTTGATCTCCGTAGCTATTGTAAGAGCCGCGTATTGTGGAGACTGGAGGACTAACAGCATGGCACCAATTGTTGAGGCTGTGTGGGATATCCTGTCTGTCTTTGACTGGGTGACATGCATCTACATCCAGTCCCATAATCGCTCTGCTCTGTCATTCTGTCTGCCTGGCGTCCTGTAGCATGACACAACTAGACAGCTGTCTCACTAGCGACGGAATGCCAGTACAATATAGTGGCTTGTGTTGGAATAGAATAGTGGGGTGCAGGTGAGTCTTGGGCAGATCTGTCGAGGGATTTAAAGATTGGATGTCACTGTGTTAGCTAGATGGCTTATAAATCATGGGATGAGTAGGCTATGGGGAAATTGACAAATCAAACGCTTCTCAATTGTAAACGGAAGTCATCTGTCAGGTTGTCAAGTGGGGCCTATAATAGGACGTTTCATTTGAAGGGTTTTTAATTACTAAAAGAGATGTCATTTTAATTTGATTGAAGCGCTACAGTAGTTATTTTGATATGGCCTACAAGGTTGTAGATGGTGGTTGACGTTTCACTGCATGTGCTAAGATGTTTGTGACACACTGAATGAAACCAGTGCTGGGCTCACTTCGGCCTGTTCACCTGTAACTTTGGAGACTGTKGGTTAAAACTGGCACAGGAGTAATGCAGTACTTCCACAGCATCTCAATATGTTTGGGCACTGAGTCTGATCACCTAGGCTGAGGGTTGTCTCTGGTGTACATAGCCTGAAAGCCCAGCCCTCACTGTCCGTTTCTCTTGTTTTCAAGCAGGTGAAGAACAGAACAAAGAGGCGCTGCAAGATGTGGAGGATGAGCCCCAGTGAGACATTACAGCCAACTTGAGACCCCCCTCCCCCCACCCACCCCCCCAACAAAGAAACTGTAGCCACCACGCCCAAGTGACCGCGGCTCTCAGCAGCTCTCTGGCCCCATGGTCTTAGAGATGATCAGTCATTGTTAATATTTGTTTTTTTGTTTTTTTCTCTCCCTTTAATTCAATTCAAATATAAATACCACTTAATTGAGACAATAAATACAATTTTGGAAAGGCAAAGAGTCCCTGGATTATTTTATTTTTCTTGGTACACGCGGTTCTGAAAAATAATCTTTTTTCATTATTGTATTGTTTTAATTTTGTTTTGTTTATGCTCTTTCCTCAATATTTTATCAGTTGCTGGATGTATTTTGAGATTTTTTTTTCTTAATGTAATTACAGAAATTTACTTTTATTACTGATATGTCTATTAGTTGTGGGAGCTGTAATATTTCTGTGTTAGTGAAAGAGATGCAAATCATTAAACCTTTTTAAGGGCAAGTCTAAACAAAGTCCTCTTTCGTTAACTTAGTTGATCAGAGGAAGGTGGCAAAATTCTTGATATCCACGTGGAGCAAAATGCTTAGCTTTTACACCATAGTGATTCTGTTGTAATGTTTTGGATTGTACGTTGTGCTAAAATACTGTATTGCGAYTACTTGCTGATTTCAGATGGTGGCTGGTAACTGTAAAAATCCAAGGGAGCGTTGTCGCGTTAACACAGTTCTCGATTGGCTTCTGTTCCAAGATGACAGGGTTCTGAAGAGATGATTTCAAGCCTGCATGAGTAAATGAATCGTTATTTTTCTGCCTCTTTCCCCTCCTTTTATATAGCTCAATGTTTTCCTTTTCTTTTTGCTGCATTATGTGTAACTTAAAGCTAATTTGTACTACTGGATATCTGACTGGAGCCACAGAGCATCTGTATTGTTCTTACTGAAACACAGCATGGAATTAACATTAAACAATCTAAATTAAACATACCGAAATGTCTATTGGTGTTGATTGCATCAGACGATGAATTCATGCGTGTTGATTTTTGACTTTTCATAAAGCAACTGAGTAAAGCCATGGTATTGGGTGTTTTTAAACGTAGTTAGAAATGACTCACAAAATGGAAGCTTGCCTGTTGGATGTATGCCCATTTATTTTCGGTGGGCCATGTTAAGTCCCGGTCATTTGAGAAGCACTGGTGGAAGGTTGGAGATGCATCCCTAGGCTACTAACCACCACAGGGCTCATGGTTGGTTGGCCCCCTACACCAAATCTCTAATCAGAGCTTTCTTTTGAAGATGTCAAGTTAAAACATTTGTAATGATGGATTGCATTGATTTGCTAGCAGTTGTCATATACATAAACAGTGTTATACAAGTTAAGCATGTATGGCAGGGAAATACAGTGCTTTTGGAAAGTATTCAGACCCCTTGACTTTTTCCACATTTTACGGTACAGCCTTATTCTGAAATTGATTAAATACTATTTTTTCCCTCATCAATCTACACACAATACCCCATAATGACAAAGAGAAAACAGGTTTCAAGAAATTTTTGCAAATGTATAAAAGAAAAGACCAGAAATACCTTATTTACACCTGTTGTAAATTCAGTTGATTGGACATGATTTGGAAAGGCACACACCTGTCTATATAAGTTCCCACAGTTGACAGTGCATGTCAGAGTAAAAACCAAGCCGTGAGGTCAAAGGAATTGTCTGTAGAGATCCGAGACAGGATTGTGTCGAGGCCTTTATGGTAGAGTGGCCAGACGGAAGGCACCTAGACTCAGACCATGAGAACAAGATTCTTTSATCTGACGAAACCAAGATTGAACCCTTTGCCTGAATTTTTTTAAATTACATTTMTATTATTTCACCTTTATTTAACCAGGTAGGCCAGTTGAGAACAAGCTCTCATTTACAACTGCGACCTGGCCAAGATAAAGCAWAGCAGTGTGACAAATAACACAGTTACATTGATGAATGCCAAGCATCATGTCTGGAGGAAACCTTACACCATCCCTACGTTGAAGCATGGTGGTAGCAGCATCATGCTGTGGGGAAGTTTTTCAGCAACAGGGAGACTAGTCAGGATCGAGGGAAAGATGAACGGAGCAAAGTGCATACAGATCCTTGATGAAAACCTGCTCAGGACCTCTGACTGGGGCGAAGGTTCACCTTCCAACAGGACAACAACCCTAAGCACACAGCCAAGACAACACAGAAGTGGCTTCAGGACAAGTCTCTGAATGTCCTTGAGTGGCCCAGCCAGAGCCCGGACTTGAATCCGATCTAACATCTCTGGAGAGATAGCTGTGCAGGGACACACCCCATCCAACCTGACAGAGCTTGAGAGGATCTACAGTGAAGAATGGGAGAAACTCCCCAAATACAGGTGTGCCAAGCTTGTAACGTCATACCCAAGAAGACGCGAGGCTGTAGTCTCTGCCAAAGGTGCTTCAACAAAGTACTGAGTAAAGGGTCTGAATACTTAAGTAAATGTGATATTTCAGTTCTGTATTTTTAATAAATGTGAATKATTTCTAAACTTGTTTTTGCTTTGTCATTATGGGGTATTGTGTGTAGATTGATTAGAAGGGGAAAAAACTATTTAATCCATTTTAGAATAAGGCTGTAGAGTAACAAAATGTGGAAAGTCAAGGGGTCTGAATACTTTCCGAACGCACTGTATGTAGGCTCACATTACAAGAATGTTGGCTTTGACACGTTTATTAAAATGAAAGGGGACAAATAAGCCTACAAACACTTATATGAATTGTCACCGTGACAGGTGACTGTAAGACCCTTACTAGGTTACAGACCCTAGTCTCAACAGCCACAGTGTCTATAAAGAAAGCCCTATCAAGTCTGGTACGTGAGATTGCTTGGCCTAGTACATCCCTTTGAGGTGCTGGTCTAGGTTTGTTTGAACACATCTAAGTCTTGAAATCATTAACAACAGTCTAGTCGTTGGAGGTGAAATGTCTGCCTCTTCTAAACGGTCCATTTCACAATATTCCTCCATGTCGTCTTTCCTAACAAAATTATTTCCAGTATTTCCTGTGTTGATAATTCAAGTGTTGATTTAAATCTGTTAATAGTGATAACTTCCAAGAATGTAAGTATTTATATTTGCTGGTCTTTTCTTGATTGTTTCTTTTATGTGAAAGTGAACAAGTTCATGTCATTCATGAATGCACCCGGTGTATTTATTTTGCAATTTGGCAGTTGGTTATCATGTGTCACACACAAAACTGACTTAAACTAACGCAGAGTGAAATAATCTTTCAGACAGGGCAGAATGACACACAGTCAAAGTGTGATTTTGCATCTGCTTTCAATCAATACCAACAGCCGCTGGAGCTGCCCAGAGGTGACATCTGCCATGTGCAGGTCACATATGCCACGTTCCATTTCCTGCAGTACAAAGAGACACAGCCCATTGTACGTGGTCTGTAAATTGTGATTCGATATAGATTTGTCCACAACTCTTTTGTAACAGGATTATACACTTGAAATGGATTTAGATTCTCACATTTCATCCTTAAACGAGTCAGTCTAACAATTGTTTCTGCTGGGTCGGTGCCTGCTGGTGAGGGTTCCTCTCAGACCATCCACTGTGGTGGGGGGAGCCACGTTACACGATGCCATTTGATTTGGATTTACCTCGAGAGAAAGCAATCCATCCCTGTCCGTATCAAACTTCTCAAAGACTRTCCTGTAGAGGTTTCTTCTTCGCTTACACGCTTGACAGAAACCTGCGGAGAMAGCCCTGTGGAGAGAGGCCTGGCTGGGACACACAGAAAGACACAAGAGAATGACCTCCAAAGTCTTTGCACTTCCACCAAATGAATGAAAGATAGATCTCACATTCTAAATTGATCTGGTGCAAATCCATCCAACCCGCTCTCCAGCTGTCTCCAGCTGTCTGGAGAGCGATACAGCCAGGCGGATATCCTGCTCACACTACTGTTAAGCTCTTTTTGGTCCCGAGTTTGAGTTTTACAATGGCGCTTTTACATAGAGACTATCTAAGAGATATCAATGTGCTCTGTCTGTCTTACAGTGGTAATGCAAGATTKAGTTTTTTTCCCCTGTCTGTTTTTTCACGTGCGCTGCGTACAGGTCTTCCGGGTGGCCACTGTGTGTCTGGGCAGCCCCGCTGACTCCATTTATTGGGAGTACAGAGACAAGGACAAGAACTTCCACCGCATGGGCCCCCTGTCCCCCAAGTCCATTGGCAGGTCAAAGTGACATATCTCCTTGGATGGACACACCCTTGCATCCATTGGTTGGTGTTTACCCCTCTGTTATTGGATGAATATGACTGTCAGGATTGTTGAAGACAGTGCCAACCCTTCAGTTAGTATTCAATGTATAATAAGGCAGTCATACAGCATTCTCCAGCTCATACAACTGTGTGCTTGTGCTGTCCAGACTCTCCTATTCTCTCCTCACCGGTTATAGGGTGACGCAAGAGCAGCTCCTTCAGTCACCCCCGGAGGACAAGACGTGAGCATACAAAGGATGCTTCCACTGAAACTCAGGTGAAACTACATTAGATATTTGAGATAAGAGATCGAAGGTGATCTGTTGACTGTGTATGTATATTGCATTGTGAGAAATAGAAAACAGGTAAGACATTTGTGAAAATCTGACGTTTTGGGAAATATTTTGTAATTATCATGATGATCCCAAACTGGGAATATGTCTGACCTCACCTGAGGGTCAAATATTAATGGACTGACGGGCAGAAGTTCTGCTGGGAATACTTTCCTTCTCCTCACACTCTGTTTTCCTCTTCACTTTCCCATCCCCCCTCCCCCCACCTGAGATCTGTTCATCAGACCTAGGACAGCTGTAGATTATAGTTGACATGTAAAATAGGAGACTGATTTTATTATTAAGCATGTTGTAAACTGAGTGTACGAGACATTATGACCACCTGCTCTTTCCATGACATAGACTTACCAGGTGAAAGCTATGATCCCTTAATTGATGTCACTTGTTAAATCCACTTTAATCCGTGTAGATGAAGGGGAGGAGACAGGTTAAAGAAGGATTTTTAAGCCTTGAGACAACTGAGACATGGATTGTGTGTGTGCCATTCAGAGGGTGAATGGGCAAGACAAAAGATTTAAGTGCTAGTTAAATCCACTTCAATCAGTGTAGATGAAGGGGAGGAGACAGGTTAAAGAAGGATTTTTAAGCCTTGAGACAACTGAGACATGGATTGTGTGTGTGCCATTCAGAGGGTGAATGGGCAAGACAAAAGATTTAAGTGCCTTTGAACGGGGTATGGTAGTAGGTGACAGGCACATCAAGAATGGTCCACCATCCAAAGGACATCCAGCCAACTTGACACAGCTGTGGGAAGCATTAGAGTCAATATGGGCCAGCATCCATGTGGAACGCTTTCGATACCTTGTAGAGTCCAAGCATGACTAATTGAGGCTGTTCTGAGAGCAAAAGGGGGTGGAACTCAATATTAGGAAGCTGTTCCTAATGTTTTGTACACTCAGTCTATGTGTCTGATGTGTACAGTCAATACTTGAGTGATTCCTCTAATGTCCAGTCTATGGAGCTAACAGAAAACCCATTTGAATGGAGCCTGATTAAAAGAGGCACTTCATTCAGCTTTTTGCACCTTTTCTCTTTAATCTGCCTTCCATAATGCAGAGGAACACTCAAAGACCAGGCTCATCAGTGCTGGCAACACTTCTGCATTGGGACAAAAATATATGCTGTTCTTTCATACAATCATTATCTGGTAAACTGCAGCACTAAAACATGCCTTTTCAAAAAGTTTGTTGAGTTTTTATTGATTTGACTATTCTTGATTTCTCAGCTTTTGTACTTCAGTCCTTCTCAACACAGTTTTCTTTCTGTGTGGAATGTGTTGTTAACCTAGTGTGTATGGAGACTACTCACCTACAGCGGCTTGCGAAAGTATTCACCCCCTTGGCATTTTTACTATTTTGTTGCCTTACAATCTGGAATTCAAATTTATTTTTGGGGGGCTTGTATCATTTGATTAACAGAACATGCCTACCACTTTGAAGATGCAAAATATGTTTTATTGTGAAACAAACAAGAAATATGACAATAAAACTGAAAACTTGAGCTTGCATAACTATTCACCCCCCCAAGTCAATACTTTGTAGAGCCACCTTTTGCAGCAATTACAGCTGCAAGTCTCTTGGGGTATGTCTCTATAAGCTTGGCACATCTAGCCACTGGGATTTTTGCCCAATCTTCAAGGCAAAATTGCTCCAGCAAGTTGGATTGGTTCCGCTGGTGTACAGCAATCATTAAGTCATACCACAGATTCTCAATTGGATTGGATTTAAATGGTTRCCCTTAAACCACTCGAGGGATTTAATGGTGCTCCGTGGGATGTTCAAAAGTTTCTGCAATTGTTTTATAACCCAACCCTGATCTGTACTTCTCTACAACTTTGTCCCTGACCTGTTTGGTGACCTAATTGGTCTTCATGGTGCCGCTTGCTTGGTGGTGTTGCAGAATCTGGGGCCTTTCAGAACAGGTGTGTATATATACTGAGATCATGTGACACTTAGATTGCACACAGGTGGACTTTATTTAACTAATTATGTGACTTCTGAAGGTAATTGGTTGCACCAGATCTTATTTAGGGGCTTCATTGCAAAGGTGGTGAATACATATACATGCACCACTTTTCCGTTTTAATTTTTTTTCATTTCACGTTACCAATTTGGACTATTTAGTGTATGTCCATTACATTAAATCTAAATAAAAATCCATTTAAATTACAGTTTGTAATACAACAAAATAGGAAAAACACCACGGGGGATGAATACTTTTGCAAGGCACTGTAGGTACTACCTCTGTTTGGCTTAGGCCTATAGTTGCTTAGATGCTTGTAGTCTTCTTGAGCTATACATTGGTGGATTGTGGTTTTAACTGGTGGTGTGTGTTTTCATTCTCCTAACTTCAGTGGAGGCTTTAGATATGTGTGTACAGTCGATATACCATGACAACATCATTCATTTCACATTCATTTTAAGACTCATTGAGTGAATAAAGCTGTGTTTTRATCTGAAACCACAAGAGGGCAGCAATTGCTAGCGCTAAATAAAAAAGATTAGCTCTAATTGACACGGATATGGCCCCAATCAAAGTTAAGGCAAAAACAACCTACTGTAGGGGAAATGTAAGAAAGACAAAAAATAGAGTACCAAAATACAGTGTCATCTAATTAAAATACACATTTTATTAAGTATGTTCAGAACATTTCTAGGGAAATGTAGTGTGAGGACAGTTCTTTGGGCTGGTGCTTGAGTGGCAGCCTATTCGGCGTCCCGTGCTTTCCTGTGGAAACGGCGCTGCGGAATCATGCGTTGTCGGAGGCTGATAACTGCTTTTGAACAGACTGAAGGAACAAACGGCATGGAAATATTAGGGATTTCCTTTTTTGTGTTAAAAATAGGAATGGCTATTTCCAGTCACCCCTGGGAGATAGCACTAGCCTATTCCAGTTAGTTACTTCAGTACACAGTGTATTTTTGAACCTCTGCCCTACCCCTCCTTGCCCTTTCTCATTGCCATGCCCACGTGCCCTTTACTCACAGATTGGCCCCTGACTCTCTCTCTCACACAAACAGGATGCGATTCTCTCTCTACTTCCTTAAAGACTTCTCTGTCAGTGACAAGTTGTGTCCACGCCTAGTTCAGGAACACTGGCCCGCCGTGTAGGAGTTCTCCCACTGCGCCTGGCTCACCTTGACACACACTACTGTAACAGCTGCAGGTTCTGACACACACACATCTCATGTCACCCTTACAGTGTGAGCGGATAGGACATGAAAGATAGTTCAGACCAGCATAGAGAGAAAGAGAGAGAGAGAGGGAGAGAGTTGGGCCTCCTTCGCCTTGTGTGTTGAGGGATGGACAGCATTGAGAAAGAGAAAGAGGAAGTGTGTGTAGGAAACCTTCAGCCCAGAAAGGACCTTGAGCCTGTCTTCTGTTAATTAATAACTATCTTCTGCATTGTTTCTGGAAACTCATAATTCATAATATCTTGTCCATGATCAGTGTAAACAACAAACTATATCCTTGAACTTGAAAAACGTCTCAGAAAAGTACACTATTAGCGATCACACTTTCAACGAACCACAACGTATAAAGGCTTTATAGGGCATTCAATAAGTCTTCATAAACAATACGTAAATGCTTTACATTTTATTCATAAGCAAAGTCATGCTACATAGAGGGTAATTCAAAAGGTCATTACTTTCGGTGCTTTGCCAACTGAACCTTTTTTCATGTCCATTTCTGGTTCTGGTTGCCTTCTGTTACAGTTCTTACTCTTCCCAGTATGTTCCAGGGACGTCAGTGTGTGTTCTCTCGCTCTTCTCATCCATAACAGTCTGCTAGGCTAAGCCCGGGCTGAGGTCTTGCTGCGTCAAGGCCACTGTTTCCTGTTGATGCCCAGCAATCAAGAATACCTCGGGCGCATGTCACAGGTCAAAGGATGTGTGTCACTGTCACTTCCCATCTCAGCAGCCCCCCAGACACTGTAGGAAGGCATACACCAAGGGCCCACTACCACCACATGTACAGTGCTTCGGAAAGTATTCAGACCCCTTGACTTTTTTCCACATTTTGTTACGTCACAGCCTTATTCTAAAATGTATTAAATAATTTCCCCCCCTCATCAATCTACACACAATACCCCATAATGACAAAGAAAAAACAGGTTTTGAGACATTTTTGCAAATGTATAAAAAAAKKKKCTGAAATGTCACATTTACATAAGTATTCAGACCCTTTACTCAGAACTTTGTTGAAGCACCTTAGGCAGCAATTACAGCCTCTAGTCTTCTTGGGTATGACGCTACAAGCGTGGCACACCTGCATTTGGGGAGTTTCTCCCATTCATCTCTGCAGATCCTCTCAAGCTCTGTCAGGTTGGATGGGGAGCGTTGCTGCACAGCTATTTTCAGGTCTCTCCAAAGATGATCGGGTTGAAGTCCGGGCTCTGGTTGGGCCACTCAAGGACATTCAGGGACTTGTCCCGAAGCCACCCCTGCATTGTCTTGGCTGTGTGCTTAGCGCTGTTGTCCTGTTGGAAGGTGAACCTTAGCCCCAGTCTGAGGTCCTGAGAGCTTTGGAGCAGGTTTTCATCAAGGCTCTCTCTGTCCTTTGCTCCGTTCATCTTTCCCTCCATCCTGACTAGTCTCCCAGTCCCTGCCACTGAAAAACATCCTCACATCATGATGCTGCCACCACCATGCTTCACCAAAAGAATGGTGCCAGGTTTCCTCCAGACGTAATGCTTGGCATTCAGGCCAAAGAGTTCAATCTTGGTTTCATCAGACGAGAGAATCTTGTTTCTCATGGTCTGAGAGACCTTTAGGTGCCTTTTGGCAAACTCCAAGTGGGCTGTCATGTGCCTTTTACTGAGGAGTGGCTTCCGTCTGGCCACTCTACCATAAATGCCTGATTGGTGGAGTGCTGCAGAGATGGTTGTCCTTCTGGAAGGTTCTCCCATCTCCATAGAGGAACTCTGGAGCTCTGTCAGAGTGACCACAGCCCTTCTCCCCCGATTGCTCAGTTTAGGCCAGCGTCTTGGTGGTTCCAAACTTCTTCCATTTAAGAATGATGGAGGCCACTGTGTTCTTGGGGACCTTCAATGCTGAAGACATTTTTTGGTACCCTTTCCCAGATCTGTGCCTCAACACAATCCTGTCTCGGAGCTCTATGGACAATTCCTTCGACCTCATGGCTTGGTTTTTGCTCTGACATGTACTGTCAACTGTGAGACCTTATATAGACAGGTGTGTGCCTTTCCAAATCATGTCCAATCAATTGAATTTACCACAGTTGGACTCCAATCAAGTTGTAGAAACATCTCAAGGATGATCAATGGAAACAGAATGCACCTGAGCTCAAATTCGAGTCTCATAGAAAATGGTCTGAATACTTATGTAAATAGGGTATTTCTGTTGTTTATTTTTAATAAATGTACAAACATTTCTAAAAACCTGTTTTCGCTTTTAAATCCATTTTAGAATAAGGCTGTAACGTAACAAAATGTGGAAAAAGGGAAGCGGTCTGAATACTTCCCGAATGCACTGTACAAACAGCCATGCTCTCACAAACATATCTGCATGTTCACAAGGCCGTACACAAATCGTGATGAACACACACATCTAGGGAACACTGTGATGGAGGATAAGAAGGAACAGAAACAGAAGTTATAGAAGAGACACAGCCCACTACACCACACACACCTTCCCCAAAACACTATTCAACACAACCACAATCAGTTTCTATACATATTCTCAGTCACCCTCACCACAAATCCCACCACTGACTGACCATATTGATGACCCAAAACATACAGTAATATAGAGCCACTTTTCCTTCACCACTCATACACCCAAACCCATGCTATATCTCCAGACTCAGCAAAACTCAATCTATCGTTGATATTCAATCAATATCAGTGTTGATAATTAATATTATGACGTCCAGATCCCTGCACGTCAGTGGTCCAGGGAGGGCAGCTTTTAAAGGGTGTGACTGAGAGGATGCTGAGAAGATGCTGAGAGGATGTTGGTCGAAGGAACAAACAGGAACCTTGGGAGGAGTCACAGGGCACTGAGGGCAGTCAGTGTCACAGCAAAGATCAATGGGTTCGTCTGTCTGTATGTGTGTGTGTGTGTGTGTGTGTGTGTGTGTGTGTGTGTGTGTGTGTGTGTGTGTGTGTGTGTGTGTGTGTGTGTTTACACCATTCTGTCACCCCAGACAAAGATATGGTCACAATGTCTCTGCTTCCAGCCTCTGTCTGATGACCCCCTGGCCTACTCCCCTCTGACCATCTGCCTGTCTACATTAATTAATGTACCCCTTGGGAAGAGGAAACCGAAGACACTAGAAACAGAAGAGGCACAAGTCTCTTATTTGTTTGTGGAGAGGTGGGGGAGGCATGTGGCGTTTACGCATGTCTCCCAGTTGTACAAGGGGCTTTACAAGTAGGCCATCATTGTAGAGAAGAATGTGTTATTAAATGACTTGCCTAGTTAAATATAAAGGTTAAATAAAAAAATGTAATACAAATATCCAGGGGAAACGTGAGGAGAGAGAGTGGGTTCCTCTGGTGTTTACCCTGTGAACGTTGGGAACGTCCGAGACAGGATGCATGGGTCCAAGAGGAAGCCCTGATACCCGGGCCAACCCAGAGTGCATTGCGCCACAGCGATCTGGTGTGCAGGGACATCAATTATACCGCTGGGCCGGCTGTGGAAAGAGAGCCTGACACAGTGACCATCAACACACATCCTTTGCCTGCTAAGGGGAAATTTGCACTAGAGCACTCTGCACAGAAGCAGGAAACATCCTTGTGCTTTGACTGTCTTGGCCTCGTTTGATAACTGAGAGAAGAAGCATACATGTAAATCACTGTATGTGCGGCCAGTAAAATCATATTTTTCTACTTTAGTTTTACTTTTCATTCTTTCTATTGACAGTGTAACAGAAACTGCCCTATTCCTCTCACCGACGTTAAGGGGAGGAATTTTTCCAAACGTGCGAAGGGGGAATTCATTGCTACGCCGTCAGAAGGACCGAGTAAGTGGACGGAGGACAGAGAGAGACAGAGAGCGAGGGATCGAGAAAGAGAGAAGGAAAGAGAGAGAGAGAGCGACCATGATGGAGCTGAGGATCCAGTTGGTCCCTACAGGTGAGATCATCTTGTCCCCTGGGAAGAATGGAGAGAGCTTCTGCCACAGCTGCACCAAGGTGAGTCCATCCATTCAACCTGCTCACTCCTCATACACTTTAAATAACTAGATATCCAAGAGTAGGATTTCCCTAGCCTGGTCCTAGATCAGTTTGTGCTGTCTTGCTAACTTTGCCAACCTTGGCGAGACAGCACAAACATATCTGGGACTAGGCTAGGATCTGCCTGTGTGGAAGTGGAGCTGATGTATCATTTTAGAGGTTGACTGTGCACGGGGGAAAAGTTGTTCCCCTTGGCCACTCACTCTGGTTTTCGCTTGACCACAGGAGGTTGGTGGCACCTTAATTGGGGAAAACAGGCTTGTGGTAATGGTTTCCATGGTTTCCATGTGTTTAATGCCATTCCATTCGCTCCGTTCCAGCCATTATTATGAACCGTCCTCCCCTCAGCAGCCTCTAAGCGGCTTAACTATGTACGGTAAATTTGTTTGTGCCAAATGGTTGGCTTGACAGAGTGCAATCGATATCATCCTCATTCGATTTTTCCACTCAGTGCCCGCAGTCGGAAAACACCTGCTAGGCCATTGATGTTGATTATGCATGCCGGTCCAGCAGAGTGCCAAGTGAAAAATGTTACATGGGGCTCATAATGTGCTGGCTACTTCAGTGTGTTTGGAGAGGTGTGAAACGTCATCCAATGTAAATGCAGATTCAGAAAAAAGGCAATTTGAATAAACAAATTAGAAACAATAAGAAAATCCAAAACCAACTGAATGGTCGATTACCACTTAAATAATGATATTAACATAACACATTATCAATGTCAAGAAGGGTTACATGTTTCTCTATGGAATGGGGATTGCACAAGTTCCTGGTGAATGTGAGAGAGTGGTGATAGAGCGGGTGGGACTGAGTCTTCTGTTCACACAATCTAAGGAATGCAGGGTGTGGGGCTTTAAATCAGACAGCATATGGTGAAACAACAGGCTGTGCCATAGAAAGCAGTGCAGGTTAATGGAATGTTGGACTAGTACACAAACCAACTTTGACCAACTTGGTTCTTAGGAATAGATAGAGATCTATAGCGTACACCCGGTGAGACGTTATTAACTTTATCTGATACATCTTAGTTCATCAAGTTCAGTTTGAGCCTTATGTTCGTTCAGTGAGCAGGAATGGCTAATGACGGGAATGGTACAGAATGTAGGTGAGGAGAAGACAGAGAAATTCCTGAACAGCACATGCGTTTCCCATGCATCCCAACATTCRACCACGGTCACATCACCCTCTTGTGCCTCTGATTGTGTGTGTGCGTGTGATTGAACATGTGGACTTGTGAACTGAAGGCACGTGTAGTGTACGAGTTAATGAGTGTGCATATCATATACACAATTTTCTCATTCCTTATCGAAAAGGAACAATGCCCTCTTCCAGTTTCACACAGATTCTGTGGCGACAGACAGAGACACTCTCTGGAGTACAGTCTGTCTTTCCAATGAACAGAGGCTTGTCAACAGGATACAACCTTTCCTCCCAGCATAATTAAAGCAGGGTGAGGAGGGCTAGCAAAGCTGGGTGGTGTGTGTGAGTGAGAGAGAGAGAGGTGGGCTACAGTACTACAGTACAGTACAATCGATCACTACCCCCTCTGGCAGGGGTGCCATATTGCAGTCCATTATCTCATACAGGCAGGCAATTGAACTGCAAAGGTCACCTTCACATGGGAAGAGGTGGTGTAATATGGCACCATTAAAAATGCTGACAATAATAAAACAATGCTGACAGTGGACTTTTGTTAAGGTGTACATGCCTCAGACCTGTAGCCTACTATGACAGTAGAATGGCATAATATACTAGAATAACATTAACATTTATAACATTTATAGCAATAGCAAATGGTTGAACTTGCTGCCACAGATCTGATCAAAAACGCGCATGGCGGCCACACCCTTTCCAAGAACCACGCAATGCACGCACGCGGACAGAAGGTGTAGTGGCAGGTCTTCTGACAGTAGAGGGCAGAAGAACACTACTACGAAGTCAGCGAAGGGAAAGTGAGTTGAATGCSGTCGGCGGTTTTTCTTTTCTCGTTCAGGATCATTTTCAACGGCATATTCTCACCAGCACAACAATATTTACAGACACTCTCAACCCATGTTATTCTTAGGGTAGGAGCTATAGGCAAACATCCCTATAGGCATACAATCCATATAGGCAAACATTGAATAGGCTAATCAAAGCAAGGAAGTGTGCTCTCACAGTGCAACATTKGGTTCACACAGGGCTATCCAATGCATAGACTACTTCCCATATAGCCTATTTAGTGTTACGTCTGTTGAAAACAGTTTGATGTAAAAACAAATGATATCACTCCTTAAGTCTGTGGGATGGGTCTCGAGAACTTCCTGGTATCTATGCTGCGTTCATAACCAAGTGTGAAGGTAGTATTTACCATATACGACTGGGGAAAATCCACTTGAATGCCCTTCGAAGTCATACTTGCAAGTAGGAAAGTCGTCTATTGCCCCGTTAATGTGCTAGTTGGAACTAGGAAACTCCGAAATGTCTGACTTCTTAACTGGTTGAACGCGGCACGTGCATAACTATAACCAGTTAGCATGTGATTGCCGCATATAAATTCTGCGCTCCGACTTCTCTCACTTGCTGACCTCTGTCGTCACCTACTAAGGAAATTACCTCTTGATAACATAATTTTCAGCAGTTTACTGTAACAACAAAAAATATTCAAAAAAGCAATCTATTATAGGTTTTTGGAACACGATCATTTGTTTACAACCATGACTTTTATACGAATATACCAAATAACAGAGACAAACTTTATACACAGGGGTATACACATTTAAACTAAAATACATAGGCTAAGGTTTCACAGGCATTTATAATTCACTTTGCTTTTACAAGCATGATAGTTGCTCTTTTAGTTTATGGTTAATGCAGCTTGTTGATCATTAGCCAATCGGCGTTTTTCAACGAGTTCAAAGCACGTGAATGCATCCAACTTGTATTTACGACTTCACAACTGGTAACTACCATGTTCCCAACAGGTTGTGAACGCAGCATAAGGGCTGTTGCGTGTTTGAAAGAGGGAGGGGAAATTACTGACATATTCCACGACTCACCAGGGGACTGAAATACTCAGAATAATATAATCATATTTTTTTATGGCTTAAAATTACTGCTGTTGTATACTTGAAGTGTATTTGCTAGACAACGTTACTCTTAAAAAAAGAAAGAAAGTGTATTCTAATTTAAAATAGATGAATAGTGGTGGATAGTCTAGGCTACCAAGGCTGTGGAGAAAAAAACCTTCACTAGAATTACAGCCGCTAGATTGTAGTTGCTTGTTGGATCAGTAACGAGGAACCGCTGAAAGGACTGGTCACATAGAGACGGAGTTGAATCTGGGTTTAACGAGAGACAGAACAGCTTGCTGTCTTTTTGTAGCCTACCGGCGAAGAGACATCAGGGCGAAGTAACCCACTGTGTCGTATTGACTTCGGCTAATTGAAGGTATGTATATCTTGAGGTACCTTGTTTTGCCTCCGTTTTCTAAACAGGCTGTTACAAAGTTATTTTGTAGCGGGAAGAAGTTTGCGTGCTTCATATTTGTGACAATGTAGGAAGTCGGCGACGAGGCCGTCTMGTTGTAACTACTACGACAAGTATTTTAATTCGCCAATGTATGGGATCATGAGGCTATTAGGAGTGGCTGGCAGTCATGCCATGCGTGATGTAACAACTTTACCACCTGAACACTTGCCAATCCATGCCCTGTCCTGACTGCCAGCCAGCCCCTCCTAATAGCCTCATGATCCCATACATTGGCGAATTAAAATACTTATCGTAGTAGTTAAAACCAGATAGCCCATTTTAGTGATACTGAACAACCTAACTYGACTAAGCTGCCTGGTGGTTTGTGGGTAGCTGTGTGAGTGTCTTGGGTGACCTGGGGTTATGTCAACAGGACTGTGAGTGTCCACCTGTCCAACCCCGACTGTATACAGGGTTGAGATGTGGCATTGCTCTCCACTCACATCTTATGGCTGTATATGTGAAGATACAGTAATAAAAACAGAGAAGTCTACAGCTTCATCGTGGTGTTTTTTTGTTTGTTTGTTTGTTCAATTGTCGAGTTAGGCAAGCACTAAAACCAATCGATGGTGTTGTCAGTCCTTTTTCCCACAACAGAACTTCTTGGGGATATTTTGTCTGCTGTTTAACTGTAGCCAAGGTTTTCCATTAGACTAGCTCAGAGGGATGCTGTGATTTCCCCCTCCTCCCTTAAAAAGAAGTCCTGCTATTCCAGTTTTAGCCCAAGGCAGAACAATTTGGGGATTGAGTTTTTTCCCAGCTGTCTGCACTCTACCGATATTTAGGCACCTCCCAGCTCTGTCTCACAAAACTTGAGACTCTGACAGCGGCATTCACAGAGCCAAATATAACCCTCTGCTTGACCCCACCACATTGTTTGCATAATATCCTTTTTGCATGTATCACTTTGCCACTGGGCAATTCTGTTTTATGTTATTTAACCCCCCCCACCACCACAACAGCAAATGCTTTTGTCATCAGCTGCTACATGTGACCAGCCAATATGTGTTGTGTGTGAACTCAATGGTGGTGACATGGGCGGCTCTGCAGACCTTGTCTTGTTGTGACCCTCTTGTCACAGAGCCAGCTGTCAGTGCTGCAGAGCCTTACCCCAGGAGACTTATTGGATCCACCTGCCTCAGTGTCTCGGCCTCTTCCACCTCTAACAGGAAACTCTCAGGGCTTACTACTCAAACTTGGCCAACATGGCTGATTGCCCTAAACCATTTCGTCGCCCCCCCCCCCCCCCCCCCCCCCCCCCCCCCCCACCCCCCCCCCCCCCCCCCCCCCCCCCCCATGAAACACTCACCACCAAAGTCACCAACACTGCAGTTTGTTGGATTGGATTACCTTGTTAGTTGGAACAGATGATGAACGGTTGGATTTGTACTAGAGACTAATGAACAAAGATTGAGAGGGGATGAGAAGGGAGATTATGTATTAGAATAGGAAAACTCTTGGTCAAATGATAAAAGGTCTTGACAACATTTGTCCAGGCCTTGTGAATTAGAGACCTAGGGACAGCTTGCAAAAGTACTGTACTTTCTCAGTTGCTATGGTTTCACAGGTGTGGCGTGTCACACACATTCTGCCCAGAGTTTGAAAACCAAGCAACAGAGAGATGGGGCATGTCTGGGACACGCTGCTCTGAAAACAGCCACGTCGATGTACTTCTGTATAATGTTTCATGTTCTGTGTGGACCGCAGGAAGAGTAGCTGCTGCTTTRGCAACAGCTAATGGGGATCCTYATAAACAACCAAATACTGTGGTAGACAGTGAGGCCACACTGATGTTTCACACCCTGGTAGGAGTGGATCTGCCAACGTTCATGTATTAGTGGAGGAGGACATGGAATCTGGGCCATAGCCTGCTTCTATTTAGATAGCAAAAGTATATGGTCATCTAGGAAGGGGAGTGGGAAAGACCGACGGAGACTGACAGATGGGAAATGGTGGGAGAAACACACTACTTATTGATTTGGGAGCTCATATGACACGTCTGAGGGAGCGATGGGCGAAAAGMGAGGCGCGAGAGAACGTGTTTTGTATGCATTTTCTTTTTGTTTGTTTTGAGTCTCGCTCGCGTCAACATACTATTGGTTAGTCGTCTGAGGTATTTGTWTGAGAGCGGTTTTGGAGAACGAAGAAGAGGTGGAGGCCGTGCTTGACTTGGGCAGGAGTTCACCGGAGCTGAGTACCGGCACCTCAAATGTTCTACTGCTCGAGCTCCTGTTCCTCTTATAGGATATTTGCTCAAAAGTATTGTGGAGATCCTGCATCTAAATATAAACAGTACCGGAACCCAAAATGAGTTCTGGCARCTATTTCAGTCCAAGTCAAGCATTGGGTAGAGGAGTGTATGCATGGAATGAGTCAGTCTGGTAGAATGCGAGTCTGGTAGTGAGTCAATGTAGAGTGCTGCGTGTACGCCGGTGAGTCATGAACTGAGCCGGTTGGACGATCTGGAGTTTGTCTCCTTTTAGCTGTGGCTTTTCCACCAGAAATGTCCCGGCCTTAGAAGAGTAGAACGCCCCGCCCTGCTACCAAGTCTTGCTTCCTATCAGGAGAAAACTACTATCAGACTGGGGAACCCTTCTGGCTCAGTCAAACCTGGATTGTGTTCCTTAAGGCACACCGTAACAAAGCTTTTCTAAATGATGAGGAACAGAAAAGGAAAATGGGCTTTTTGTTTTTGGACGGTTTCAGATAGTACCTCCCTGTTTTGGCCAGGTTTCTTTCTGTTTCGTGCCTAGTGAGCATGACTGGTCGAGTATGATGTGTCTCAGAATTCAAGACCTACACCAGCCCCCGCCCCCCCCCCACACACACCCACGCATTCACACTGATAAACCTGACGGACAGGGGTAGAGTGAAGGGTTGTGGGAAGGGAAAGGACAGGAGGTGTGGCTTAGAGATCCTCTTTCCATCGCTAATCCTTCACTTTGGTACTTCTGCTCCGTTAAACTAAACATAGGAATTGGTACCAGTTGACCTAGTAAGCCTATAACATCCATGGGTATGATGCCATGATTGAATTGTGGTATTATTGCGATATAGGAGTTTATAAAGCCTTTTATGAATTAACATTTTGTTCATTGTTCACTTTGAGCTCACTGACTGGAGTACAAAGTAAAAGCATTTTAGTGATAGTTTGTGCATTTCGTCCTTGTATCACGATAATCACCACGTCTTCTCTAACAAATGGGCAACAGTTGGACGCGATGCCTTCTGTCCAGACTGGAGACTCCTGTAGTTTCAGTACTGCTCTCAGTAACACTTTACTTAAAGCCTGCGCGTACAATGCTTTATAACCTGCTATAAGCATGTATGGGACTTCATAACTACATTTTTTTATTAACTTGTGGCTCGTTGTATTCCAGCCCTCCTGCTCCACTCAGATGAACGAGGTATGTGCTCACTAAGAAAATGGCCCCTTTCTGTGGTAGATAACCTGTCGCCTTATGGACCTATCTTTGTAGGGCTGTGACGATACCAGTGTCGCAATATTTTGTCCATGGCAAAAATGAAAACACGATGCAGACCATTCTTGGGTCCTTTAAAAACCTGCTGCAGGTACAATATTGCTGTAACTTGGAAAATGAATGRGACTCTGGGTGACAGCAGAATGATGCTTATTTCCAACATCAGGGCCGTTTTTCCGAAAGGAGTTAAATCCACTTTGTGTTTTGTTTCCTTGCCGCGATACTGGTCTCGTCCCGGCCGTACTTCTTTCCCCAATGACTGTACAACACTCATAGCCTGTAAATGGCCCGTGTGCTCCCTCTCTGCTGGCCCACCTACCCATTGTGTCCCACTGTGTTCGTTCCCACACTCTGTGTACCAGCTAGAGCCTTACCTGTCCACCTTCCTGGTGTGTGTCTTGTGGTCCTCTGAGAAGTTAACCAGGCATGGATATACCCTGGTTCCAGATCTGTTTTGTGTTGTTTTACCAACTCCCCATTGTCATTGCCACCTTTTTGTCGAGACGGCACAAACGGATCTGGGACCAGGCTAGCATGGAACGTTAGATACATTGACTGTACATAAACTTAGTTCCTTTCAGTGTGGTTGCCATCGCTGGGACCTTGGCCAGCAACACTGTGCCTGCCCCCCCCCCCCCCCCCCCCCCCCTTCCTGATTGGCCAGCCTGCCAGCCCTGCACGTTAACCTTTACCCAGGTACACTCCATGACAGCCTGGGCCGTAAGCCAACGGCAATCCCAACCAGGTGTGTCCTTGTGTTGTCCCAACCCTGTACTGTCAATCACTCAACGTGATGTAGGAGGGGAGGGGGAGAGTATGGGTCATCGGAAAACAAATATTTAGGCCAGATGGATTGGTACAGGGCTGCGTTCAGCAGGACACGACGTTGTGGAATGTTGCAGATAAAGGTCACGAGTAAAGCTGACGTGATTCCGTATGCCAGCTGTCAGAGCGGCGTGGTTGTAGCCCGGTCAAGAGGACCGACCGCTTCGCTCTCGCGCGATCAGGCTCCTTCCACCAGTATCGCATGTTTGTTCTACGTCATATATTTCTATCTGAACGCCAGCCACCCACCCACAGGTGGCGGTGTGGAGGGGGGGCAGTAGTAAAACTAGTAGGAAGTGTCTCCTCTGTCTGTCAGGGAATGGATTGATGAATGTCGACGCAATTACAGTAGAGCCCCTGGATTGGCGAACCCATTAGTCAAACAAGCACAATGAGTTTACCACTGATAGGATCAATTAAATGTAGGGCTCTGAATTAGACATGGATATTGCAAAGTTCCTCTGTCAGCACCAACAGACCTCCTTTTATCTCTTCTGATACATGTAATTAGACTTGATGTATTATCTGTTCAAACGAGACTTTCCAAAACCTCAATTCCAGTGTACTATCACATACTCTATGAAATAATAGTTTATGCTTTTCATTCAGCTGCAACCGATGGGAGTCTTTCTGTTTCAAACGGAGCAGGGCGTGATGAGAGCTTGGCCCGGGTGCGAGGGAGAGCGTGAACGAATGCAAACACTGCCAAGGAGATGGGCTTGATAAGAGGAGGTGGAACAAAATGAAGTGACACCTGGCATCACCTCTAAGGATCCCTCACCCCCATGGCCTATGTTGTGCCCCCACTACACACACCGCTGTCCGTACAGAACTCCCACGCAAACACACACTAGCCACAGCTCACTCTATGGGACACGCAGCGGTACATTCATGTCACACCCGGGTCTACGTCCAGGTTGGGTTTAACTATGTGCTTAGTGCACGGAGCTGTTCCTTCAGTGTGATCCACCCACACGCTGCTGCCTATAGGCCTGTGTCTCTCAATAASCTCCTGTCAGCAGTCATCTGATCCTCTAACTCTGTCCTGACTGAGAGGAGGCAGCTACGCCCTGTGTGTTCAGACCCTCTCTCTCTCTGCGCCTCGGGGTGTGTGTGTGTGTGAGAGAGAGATGGCATCCGGTAATTGGGGGGGATGTGATGCGTYGAATGAGACGGCGGGGGGAGGGCGCTCGTCTGTGTGTCATTGTGTTGTCATGATTACAGTGCTGTCTGCTCATTCGTGGGTAGTAATAATACCCAATGACCTGCCACAGAGACGTGTGTGTGGAAAAATACGTGTGTGTCATTGCCTCAGCTGTTGTCTGTGTATTGTCATCTAAGCAGCCTAACCCCTGACTCTGCTCTGTGGGTGGTTGGGGACAAGATTCCAGAGATGTTGCGACGTGAAGTGCGTTTGTCCCCAGACTYCTGAGCGCTTCCGTTGGGAAAGAGGCTGTGCTTGCTTGTGCCTGCTCTGTGGGGCCCCAGTTTAAGCCCAGTTCCAAGCCTCACGTTTCGTCATTCCTAAATTGCTGAATTTATTGCAAAGTCAAACCACACACAAACTCACATCATATGGTGGGTTTAATTACAATTCTCCCTTCTGCAAAGTCTTTATCTAGCGTGTGTGTGTCATTGCTTTGGACAATATGGATACTCTAGTATTGAACCATATTCATAAAGCAMCTCTGAGTAGGAATGCTGATCTAGGATCAGTTTTTCCTTTCAAATCATAATGAATGAGAGGAGACCTGATCCTAGGTCAGTACTCTTACTCTGATACCCTGCATGAGTATGGGCCCTGCTCTGTTAGGCTCCTGTCCCCTTGTCCATAGGCTCCTGTCCCCTTGTCCATAAACTCCCGTCCTATATGTTCCTATGAGCAGCCTAACGACAATCTGAGCCTGTTTGTCTGGGCGTGGCCGTGTGTGCTGCATGTCTGACAGTGTCTGCAGCTGGGAGTCAATGCGGTATGTTGGAACAATGTTTTGGTTAGAGAAGTGAGGAGAAATGGCAGATATATGTGCTGGGGGAACTGGTTCCGTCATTCTGATATGCTGTAGGATAGATATAGTGCCGGAGAGGAGTAGAGGGAATTGGACAGAGGATTTTTGGCAGCAGTATGCCAAATCCYTTCTTTAGTCCTTTGTTCGGGCAGCAGTGCAGGTGTTACTGATGTGGAACCGGCACGAGAAGCCACAGCCGAGGGAACAGGAAAGGCAGCGTTAGACATTTTGACAACTCGCCGCAAGTGCTTCTGATTCCCTCCGTTTACAGTGGATCTGTGACAGTAAGCAAAGCATAAACATCTCGAAACAAAATGACACACGACCTTTCACCCCGCGCTGCCGGAGAGGAAGGAAATGTCCTCGCTCCCTCGCATATTTAGCTCGGGGAGGATGGAGGGACAAGGAAAAGGGGACTGAATGGAGGAGTTGAGGAAAGGGTGTGCTGCCAGTATTGGTATTCGATCGCTATAGATGATAGGGAGCTTAGATGACCAGGGATGGAAGCGTGTATGTAAACTGTACTTCATACCCCTCAGCCTGCTGCCGGTAGCGGGGGCTGCCCATATAAGGCCGTGTGGGTATAAATAAGCCTGAGAGGGRCCCTCTAGCCTGGGGGAGGAGACCAGGGAGGGAGGATGGGCCCATCGGCCCTATTTGTACTGTACTTTATGAGTTCCAGCTGGTGTGCACAGCAGTCTCCCAGATATTGAGTCTGGGACAAAAGTCACGGTGAAATGCTGTAGGGAGGTCCTCCTACTGCGAGTCTCAGCTCGCCCCTGTTGACTCCAAAGGCTTGTTTGCTGTGTGTGTGAGTGAGAAAAATAGCCTTTGTTGGGTGATTTGCCATTGACCTGATATGCTGAGGTCAGGCTCGCCTCAACTGAGATGATCGGTGTGGGAAAGGTGGTGATTAATCAGTTTAGRCTCTAAACGAGGAAGCGTAAGAAAAGCTGATCCCAGACCAGGGTGTGGCCTTCTTGTGAGGAACACGGCTGCCCCCTTCACCTCGCCCATACAGAGGAATCTCCACTGATAGGTTTAGAGACTCTGCTTGTGTGTGTGTGCGCTGAAACCACTTCCTCCTCCTCATTTCTGCTGTGGTAATAGAGAGAGAGAGGAGGGCTCGTCCGGTTCAGCTGGTTGGCTGGGATCATGTCTTTATGGAATACTGGAGACACTTTAGGAAATGCCTGCACGGCCCAAAGTGCTGGCTCTGCAGAAAAGCAATGTGTGTGTGTGTGTGTGTGTGTGTGTGGCAGGGTGTCTCTTGGCGAGAAGGAGTGGGAATCAGATGTGCAGACTGAAAAAAAGAGAGACTGCTCTCTCTTTTGGCCTGTTTGCTTCCGTTACCCTAGCAAGCGAACTGCCGTAACATTGCTTAGTCTAACTATCCTTGTTGACCGGATGAACGTTGACGTCGGCGGCGGGAGTAGAATCCTCTGTAGAGAGAGACCAGAGGGCTGTAAGTGACCCGGTGTGTGCTGTAGGGGCGGGACATTTTGCTGATGTTCCCAGGTGATGGACAAGGCTTCTTTTCCTCTCTCCTGCAGATGAGCAGCGTTACACTGCTGAACGAATACTCACGCTTGTCCGTTCTGTTGCACAGTGGGTCCTGCCTCGTGATCTTAATTCCTGGTTTGTTTGTTTCCGTGTTTTATCTCCTCTATCCAATACTTTCCGTGTGCACAATGAGCTCCCTCAGAGGAGGCTGGTGGGGGAGGAGCTATACGAGGACGGGCTCACTGTAATGGCTGGAATTGATTCAATGGAACGGACTCCGACGCTGTTTGCGTGTGTTCGGTGTGATTGTTACCATTCCAGTGGTGCCATTCCAGCCATTACAATGAGCCCGTCCTCCTGCTGCTCCATTTGTATTACAGTTTGTGTTGTTTTTATTTCACTTGGTCCCCACGCCCCCGTCAAGTCTTGACTCATGTTGGGGCTCGATGCCTAAGATTTTCGCGGTCCCCCCTGCGTATGTGGGGACTTTCCTACTCCAGGTCCTGCTCAAGTCAGATTCGAGCGAGCCTCCGACAGCAGATGCTCTCTACTAGACAGTCACTCAGGCCTGTCAGGCCTGTTCACCGTGGAAACGTCTTCTCTCTGCTGTGTATGGGAGAAGTAGACGGCAACAGCACACTCACACCCCGGTGCCGCCACAATGATTCACAAGAGGCAGAGGGGCACACGAGTCAGACGAGAGAGAGAGAGAGAGAAATAGGTCAGTTTGAGTGTATTTGTGGTTGGGTCGGGAAGCCCCCCGTGTTAATATTACACTGAGTCACCAGAGAGACAGCGTTATGTCACGACAGAGTATGATCTCATCAGCATCCTCTCTGACCACACTGAGGCTGGGTGACTGAGGCTACAGCTCTCTGAGTTTCCCCTCTTGCTCTCCGTCTTTTGTCTTTTGCGATCTCTTCTTCCTCTCTCTCTCTGTTGCTCTCCCCTGTTTCTGTCTTTCTCTCTCTGTTGCTCTCCCTGTTCTGTCTTTCTCTCTCTGTTTGCTCTCCCTGTTTCTGTCTTTCTCTCTCTGTTGCTCTCCCCTGTTTCTGTCTTTCTCTCTGTTGCTCTCCCCTGTTTCTGTCTTTCTCTTTCTGTTGCTCTCCCCTTTTTCGCTCTTTCTCTCTCTGTTGCTCTCCCGTCTCTTTATTTAACTAGGCAAATTGGTTAATAACAAATTCTTATTTACAATGATGGCCTACTCCGGCCAAACCCGGATGATGCTGGGCCAGTTGTGCGCCGCCCTATGGGACTCCCAATCACAGCCGGATGTGATGCAGCCTGGATTCGAACCAGGTACTGCAGTGAGACCACTGCACCACTCGGGACACCCATATGTTGCTCTCCCCTGTCTCTCTGTTGCTCTCCCCTGTCTCTCTGTTGCTCTCCCCTGTCTCTGTTGCTCTCCCCTGTCTCTCTGTTGCTCTCCCCTGTCTGTCTTTCTCTCCTTTTCTGTGTTCTTCCCTCTTTTTTTCTTTCTCTCTCCCTTTTTTTTAACTGGCTGTTTCCTGCCCACATGGCTTACATTCTTCGGACCTGACATCACAGTGGTCTTTCATCTTCTCTTCCCCTCTCACCCCCCGCCCTTTCTCTTCCAGTCAAGCCTCCTCACATTTGGTTCTTTAGCAAACTGAAGGTTACCGTCCCTCAAATATAGATTCTTCACCTCCCTCCACCTTTCCCTGTTCTTTCAACTGATAGACAGACAAGCAAAAAGAATCACACACACACAAGCATACCGCACACCAATGAATGCATGCACAAACATACGCACAGGCATTTCGCCACACCCGCAATAACATCTGCTAAACAAGTGTATGAGACACATTTTGATTTGATTTGACGCAAACACACTCGCACAACCGTGAGACGGAGACGGAGTGTACGGGTGAGGGAAGAGGAGGCTGACAGTCAGACGGTCTGGTTAGTGTCATCGTGGGTGGCTGCAGGTTCCAGGACAGTTTTACTGCAGTCCGGAGCTAATGGGACCCGTCGTAGCATTGCAGAGGGCTGTGTTTGCAATCGCATGGATTTAGGTAGTGTGTCTAGTTAAATAGAAACTACAGTGGCAATGTCAACCATTGTCCATCACTAGAAAGATAACAGAGAGTGGCTGTGATGTGTTTCTGGCCAGGAGGGTTCGAGGTCTATTTCCCCCTGTAGCAGAGCTGCATAACGACACAGCAGGACACTAATAGTCTGATCACACAGCCGGAGAATGGAAAATAACCCTAGCGACCAGCAATACGGACAGGAGGGAGGAAGAGACTGGGAGGAGAGAGCTATATTAAGAAACGGCWAGATGGAGAGATGATACTGCTTGAGTGCGTAAATATTCGCCTGGTGCTACAATTGTTCAAACGTGACTATTAGAATGTTTAAGAGGCCCGTCTTCCTGTTTTTCATTCCAAGGCTCCAGAAGACACTGGTTGAGTTCCAGGAAGACTATACAATGCTGTCGCCTGCCAGATGTCATATCATAGCTCCGTTTGTTGCTGCATGCAGCTCGACTACAATTAAGTCGGTCTGGAACGTGGCCGCTGTCTCCATCTCCCGAGTGGCGCAGCGGTCTAAGGCACTGCATCTCAGCGCTAGGGGCGTCACTACAGACCCTGGTTCGTTTCCCAGGCTGTATCACAACCGGCCGTGATTGTGAGTCCCATTGGAGCGACCCACAATTGGCTCGGCGTCGTCCGGGGTAGGCCGTCATTGTAAATAAGAATTTGTCCTTAACTGACTCGCCTAGTTCAATAAAATGTTGAATCCTATTATGGCCGGTCATAAAATGTATGAAATGAAGGTGGGTTGAAATAGGAGTGTGCTGCTCTGTGTCTGTGTGACGGTAATGGATGGTGGATGTCAGCGGTGTGTTTGGGCACCAGGCCCAAGCAAGGCCGCGAAGCTGCAATTTCTCTCCTGACTCCCTCTGTAAACTAAGCTGCTCGGCGGAGGGGCGGGGTAGTATTTACTGTGTACACGGTACCAGATATCATCGTTATCATATTAGACTTCAACCAGATGCTGCTTTAAGCTGATGAGTCACCGGCAATTGTTGAGGGTCGTGTCACAGATTTGTGTCGTGCACTGAGCGATCTCGCGTACCAGCGGTATGGGTTTGCCGCCTACGACAGGGAGAGAGAGGAGGGGAATCATGAGTTTATGGGTTTGCCGCCTACAACAGGGGGAGAGAGAGGAGGGGAATCGTGAGTTTGTGTTTGCCCCTACAACAGGGAGAGAGAGGAGGGGAATCGTGAGTTTATGGGTTTGCCGCCTACAACAGGGAGAGAGAGGAGGGGAATCGTGAGTTTATGGGTTTGCCCCTACAACAGGGGGAGGAGAATCGTGGGTTTATGAGAGGGAGACAGAGCGAGACTAGATGAGGGAGAGAGATGGTGAGACTAGATGAGGGAGACAACGCGAGACAAGATGAGGGAGAGAGAGAGATGGTGGGCCTAGATGAGGGAGAGAGAGAGAGATGGTGGGCCTAGATGAGGGAGGGAGAGAGCTGGTGGGCCTAGATGAGGGAGAGAGAGAGAGATGGTGAGACTAGATGAGGGAGACAACGTGAGACAAGATGAGGGAGAGAGCGAGATGGTGGGCCTAGATGAGGGAGGGAGAGAGCGAGATGGTGGGCCTAGATGAGGGAGGGAGAGAGAGATGGTGGGCCTAGATGAGGGAGGGAGAGAGAGAGATGGTGGGCCTAGATGAGGGAGAGGAAGTGATAGAGGAATAAAGAAATAGGGGAGGGGAAGAGAATGAAACTAGATTAAGGTTCCTCAGAGTGAGAGTGAAAATAAGTTCTCATTGCTGATTTCCCACGGATGCAGGGTCCCATGACTTGGGGTTGTGTGTTTTCCCTTCAGCATTGTTTGGTCTGTTTTCCCTGAAGTGGCGTGATTGGAGACAAGTAGTGTTTCCACTCTGGGAACCAATGAGAGAGCAGCTGGACCATAGTCACCATCTGCATCTACTGTCCTCTTCTCTCCCAGATGTGTGTCTGTACAGTATGTCCTGCAGTGTGTGTGTGTCGGCTCTGCTGTGTTAGCTCCAACCCAGGTTCTGTCAACACTGTTGAACTGAGACGATCTGGCACAGTGCTTGGCTGCCGTTTWTAAACTTCATAATGACCCAGGTTGTCCTCACTTCAGACACCCTTGGTGCACATAGTCGATCTTTGAAAATGAGTCTCTTCAATTCATCAAACTCTTTTTAATGTCCGACTTGGTCCAGCAGGAATGTGAGGGAGGAGTATTGAATGACAGAATGAACGGTGGTGTAATGAAAGGAAGACGAGAGGACACTACATAAGCCTGCATATCAGACAGATGTGCAGAAAMAGTTGCCTGACTCTTGATAAGGTTTGTTTTGTTGTTTTTTTGCGTTGCCAAGGTTACATCCCCTTTCCAGTCCCTTGACAACAGCGCGATTTACTGCCGGGCCATCAAGGCTGAATTTGAATTAGTCCTAGACAGCAGACCTGGGTTCAAATACTATTTGACATCTTTCAAATACTTGGGAGTGTTTGCTTTCACCTGCCTGGAGCGGCAGATGGTTGGGGTTTGGCCTTCTATTGGTTCCGTTGTGCCAGACAAGCTCAATCAAGCACAGCTAAAGTATTAGAAATGATTTCTCTAGGGGCCTTGAGGTCCTGACTGAAAGTTGTGGGAGAGGAAAGCATTAACAACCAGGACAGACGGATACCCCCCCCCCCCCRCRCRSTTCAGCACAAATATGCTACATCAGCATTACCGTGCACAATGTACAGCCACAATGTATGCCAATGAAGCATTGCGCAATCTGACAACATATGCTTGACATTGATTTAATTAGCGTTAAAGTCACGGCAAGTCTTTTTTCTCTCTGTCCATTTCTTTGTTTCTTTTTTCCTTCATTCTCTGTTCATTCTCATGCCCAGCGGTGCCCATGTGAGAGAGGGGGAGAGAGAGAGTGAAAGAGAGAGAGCGACAGACGGACAAAGAGGGAAACTCACACCGTCTGGAAAATATTACTCCGATTCCTGCAGGCGGGGTCTCTGATTGTGTTGGCAGTGCCGAGACGGGGCGAGAGAGAGAATGAGAAACGGGGTATAGGCTACAATTCCTGAGCGTAGCTCTGTAGCATATATTGGAGAGTACAGACAACAGAAAAGGGTACGTTTTGAAAAGTGAAGGTGAAGTTCTCATTTCTGACTGGCTCCTCTATCACATGCTACTACTGCCAGCTGAGCTGTAGGCTTGTCCAGTAGAGAGGGCTGTAGAGCGCAGCGTCAGCAGCAGGCAGGGGGGGAGGCTACAAGGCTGCGGACTACAGGGGGAATATGTCCAGAGCTTTACCTGAGCAGTGTTAGGGGCTTGCCTGGGGAACGCTGGGACCTGTCTGTAGGGTGGGGGCAGGAAAGGGAGAGCCACCAACCCCCAACATCCTCACCTGGGTCCTGTTCATTAGGCATGAAACGGAGAAAAACAGACTGAAACCGAGAGGGAGTACCTGGCTTTTCACACTACTGAGCCGAACTGAACAGAGCTAAACCAAGCTGTGCTGAGCTGGCCTGGTTATGCGCCCGCTAGAGCTGTGCTGAAAAGGATTATGTGAGAAATAAAATATCTGAGCCAGATATTACATTTTGGTTCAGAACGATAGTGTGAAAAGGGCACATGTGGCTTGGCTGTTAGCTGAAGCCACCAGGCACCTCCGCAGACAGAAAACACTGCCACCTGCTAATGATTCTCATAAAGTTGGAATTTCCTGGGCCTTTGTAGTACACCGCCATCC
This sequence comes from Salvelinus sp. IW2-2015, assembly GCF_002910315.2. NCBI lineage: Eukaryota > Metazoa > Chordata > Actinopteri > Salmoniformes > Salmonidae > Salvelinus > Salvelinus sp. IW2-2015. The sequence goes on along the minus strand of NC_036841.1, from coordinate 11,261,620 downwards.
TACCCCTTAACTGTGGAGCTCACCACCACTGTCATGATTCAGGTTTTTCTAATGTTTTTCATTTTATTCGCCTCATTTCCACTCTTTAGGCCAGACGTCTGGACACAGATTAAGCCTACTAGTGGACTAAAAACCCTTTCAATGGCGATTCTCTATGGAGCATTATTTTTAATCCATGACCAGGCTTAATCTATGTAAACCCTCTCTTTGTGTTTAATCAGAGCTTGTTAAAGGGATATTACAAATCTAGAGTGTTTCCTTACCTTAAAAGCAGTATGTGGACAAGAAGAGACTGCAATCRACACTGATCTTGTTATTCCACACTGATCTTGTTATTCCACACTGATCTTGTTATTCCACACTGATCTTGTTATTCCACACTGATCACTTATTTTTTATATATATATAGATTAGGAAACCTATGTAATGTTGCTGAACTATCACTTTTTAAAGCTGCAATATGTCACTTTTTGGGGGACCGGACCAAATTCCCGTGGACGTGTGTTATAGATCTGTCATTCTCATTGAAAGCAAGTCTAAGAAGCGGTTGATCTGTTCTATGTGCGCTATTTTTATGGCTTCCCGTTTTTAAGTTTTGTCCTTGCGTCTTTTACTTTTAGGTTTCGTACACCAGCTTCAAACAATCGAACATCCAATATTGTTACTTATAGAACATTGTATTTTACAGCGGTTTAGATAGTAACATGATTCTCTACACCAGGGTTTCCCAAACTTGGTCCTGCCCCCCCCCACCTCACCCCCCGGTGCACGTTTTGGTTTTTGCCCTAGCACCACACAYRGAATTAAAATAATCAAAGCTTGATGATGAGTTGGTTGTTTAAATCAGCTGTGTAGTTCTAGGGCAAAAAACGAAATGTGCCCCCAGATGGGGCCACAGGACCGAGTTTGGGAAACCCTGCTCTACACTATACATGCTTGTTTTTTCACATAAACTGAAAATAAGTGAACAATTTTTGAATTTTAGCAACCAGGAAATGGCGATTTCAGCATAGAGCATCTTAAAATGTTTAAGCTAATATTACTTATTTATTTGATTCACGGGGAAGTGGCTAGTGTTGTGTTCAGTCTCTGACCGCCGGACTGCTCTGAACTAACTATGGACGGTGTCCCCAATGGCACCCTATTCCCTACATAGTGCACTACTTTTGACCAGAGACCTATGGAATAGGATGGCGTTTGGGTCGCAGGCCACGGTCATAATAACAGTTCTATCAGAGTAAAGTTAATGATGGAATCCTACTTAGTCACTTGTCAGCGTGGGGGTGGGAAAGAAACTGTGAGCTGCTCGGCAACATTAATCATGGCAATAGTGGAATGTTCTTCTCCTGTTAAATCACTGTCTCCTAAAAGAAAGGAGGGAGGGAGAGGAAGGAAGAAGCGAAGCTGTATGATTAAGCTGTAGTTCATAAAACATTTAGTAAAGTACCGTTTTTGTCTTTCTGTGCGAGTCATCCTGTATTCTCCCATAACTCCTCACAGGTCCCCTTCTCCTTGTACAGAGGGACACATTTCTCTCTCTCCAGGGGTGGTTAAGTCCAGATGTGTGTGTGTGTGTGTGCTTGAAGATGTTTTTGTGGAATTTCTTTATGCCCCATCTGCCTTGTTGAGGAGAGAGGAGAGAGGAGAGAGGAGAGAGGAGAGAGGAGAGAGAGCGAGGAGACGAGAGAAACTAAAACTACTTCACCTTCCACTGTAAATCCCTTGTTGGGCCCTGTGCTGGAGGAGCGAGGGAATGAAAGAGGGAGGGGGAGAGAAAAGGAGGGTGGAGTGTGTCACTCTACACAGGGACTGCTTCCTCTAGAGAAGAGGAGGAGGAGGAGGAGGAGGAGAGGCGGCAGCGGCAGCTGGGTCACTCCTACACATGGCTCCGGAGAAGTTGTAAAAACAAACGTTGCACGATCGCTCTGAAGTGGACGACTCACATTCTGGGAGTATTAAACAATTGTTAAAGCCGACCAATAAACAGGAAGGAGAGAGATGAAGTACAGAGCCACGGTAAGAGAAGAACTGCACGCTCACTCATTCTGCTCAAAGGCATTTGGAACTTGGAAGCAGCACTCTGCAATACAACAGTACACGTTTCATGCTGAGTCGTGTGTGTGTGTGCGCGCTTTAGTTTAAAAAAAGCCTCTAGCCAGTTTCTCCTGAGTCCTGATGCTGACCCACCTAGAATCCATCTATGAATTCATCTCCCAAGTTCTCTTCCTATCCAGGGTCGTATTCATTAGGCACCAAAACGGACTGAAACCGGAAGGGACTACACGAACCTGTCCAATAAGAAATTCTCTTTCTACATTTCCGTTGCAAAACGTTTCACAAAAATGTTCTGTATTGAATACCGCCCAGTTCTAATTTCTATGCGGTATCTATGTGGAGGTATCTGTTTGTGTTGGTGTGTTTGCGCCACCACAGTGTTGTAATGGCAGGCCTGTGTTGTGAGGCTGGGCCTGGATTCTTTGGCGCTGGGAGTGCGAGGGATGATGTTAATGAAGCTACTGTCACAGTACCGAGGCAGCGCTCCAAGTCTTCCCCAACCCCACTGCATATCTTCCGGTCACTTCCGCAGCCCGGGGACTCCATAGAGAGAGATGGATGACTCGTCATGGATATAACTTTTTTTTTTTTTTAGCATGGACATTGCCATTGAGGACTTCTGCCTTGCTTCGGACATTTTTAAAGTAGTCAACTGGGTGGGGATTCCTATTGGTTGTAGCCTCAACCCGTGCTGCCACAGACGCTATAATGGTACACATATAAAGATGATTCTATCTTTATGTGACTGAGTCTCTGGGGGAGGGGACTGGGAGGGAAGACTGGTAGTGTCCCATTAATCTGTTTCTTCCTGAAGTCTGCACTTGTTCCCTACTCCTATACAACTGTAAAACCATTGGATTGGTCAAGGCATAGGTTAGGAAGTTTCCATCGTTTACTTATACCTGTCATTTCATTCCAAATAATTTCCATCTTTTTATTTTGAGGACAGCACGCCCCAACTTTGGCTCCTACCGGCTCGTTGTCCTCAGCCTGTTTTCAAATCCCTTTTGAGGGGTGTGGTCACTTGAACCAATTCCCATGGAAAACCGTCGATTTGAGTGATATTTCCACCACCTCATTCAAAATCCCAATTCAACCCCTGGTTGTATGTCATAGCGTTTTGATAGACCAAATATGATTTGTACAGTTTCCATAGGTTTGTTTAGTTAACTTCAAGGTCACCGCGTGTTATCGAAAGAGTGCTAGTGTGTGTGTGAACCAATGCTGCTGTGAACCTCCAGCTAACTGCACACTGAAAGAGCATCTAATAAGGAAGATGTGGGCTAGCCCCTTTTTGAACAGGGTTGTATTCACTAGACCCCAAACGGAAGAAAACTGACCGGAACTACGAGGGCCTAGTCCACGGCTTTTCTTATTTGTTGCAAAACCAGGTGCCCCATTCCCAGGGTCTCCCATCTTGTAAGGAGTGCATTTAGAAGTGCATCTCTCCCTGTCAGTTGCTCCTGATTTTAGAATCTCATTGAGAGGAAATGCTGTTAATTTTAGTGGCACACTGCAATGAGGGGCTGGTGCACAGAGACCCACTGATTACAGAATACACGGAGTGTCCCCTGAGAGACTGAATGTGCAGTCACCGCTGCCTCTTATTGGCAGTACGGTTGCTTTTCGTTTTAATTGGCTGGTCTGCTGTAGTGAGGAAAGGACTAGTTTGCGGTACAGGAAAAGTTTAGCAGAAAGTAAGTTAGAGAATGGTGATTTGAACCTGTTGACTGGTGTTCTTGAAATGCCCTCCAACCATCCGGTTGGGTCTGTGTTTTGGGCTGGACATGAATCTTAGAACTTGTTCTTTTTTGAAGGGGAATATTTTTTTTTTGTTGAGTGGGAGATGGAGAATGTTGTCACCTGCTAACGTCGAGCTATTGTTGTCACACCTGTCCTTCCACTTTCCCCTATACACACACGTGCGTGCCTACACGCACCACCTTCACACACGTCCCTCTTTTCCAAGCCTTGAGGGGGGGGGGGGGACTCCATAGCAGTCAATCACCATCAAAACATGTCATAGCAAATACTGGTCTCCTTAGACCTCTTTAAAACAGCTCTTTCCAAGTCTGTCATCATAAACCCTTGTTGATTTCACTTCAGTAGGTTCTCAGTCTGTGTGTTGCCGTGTGAAATATTTCTACAGTGACACTTCCTATGAATACCCGCTTTGTAATGTATTATAAGCATTTATAACAAGCCATGCATTATAACACACGATATATGCACTAATAGCAGTTCAATATACCTGAAAGTTATGCTTTAAAAGTGAAAGTGCGTTGTGGTTTGATACATATCTTGACTGTTTTTGAACCATTTTGCTTCCTTGATAAATGGCCACTTTGACCTCACTTGCTGCCATGGAAAACCCAGAAGCTTCACAGTCTACAACCTTGAGAAAGACCATGACTGCTGTCCCCTATCAGTTCTGTAGTGAGTCACGTGTTTGATCCCATAATGTCTGAGAGACCTAAAGTATCAATCTGTGCTCGCGCTCTTTCCCTCTCGGCATTCCTCCGTTTTTAATAAGACGAAAGAGCGGGGGAGGGTCAGACACCTGATTCATGGTGTAAAAGTGTTCAAAAGGGTAAAACTCTGAGTGACTAACCATGCTCTCCGTAGGAGCAGATTACACGCATATTTGTTTTTAGTTACGCTGGCTGAATCGGAACAGAGGAAAATATTCTCCACTCTCCAACAGACATAAATCCCTCCCTATTCTTACTCTAATGCTACGGTTAGATAGCAGGAGGTAGACTGCAAACCGGATGTAATTGTTTTCAATGAGAGACCGACGGTAAATGTCGTTGAGGCTGGCGGTGAATTCCGTCAAATATTTCAACGTTTGTTGCCCTCAGTAGTCGTTATCTCCCCGATGTTGATTTCCAGTGTTTACTGAAATCACCATAGCAACGGATACAGTCGTGCTGGCTTGCTTTTGCCATCACCGGATTTCTTGTGCTGCTATGCCGACTGGTATGATGTTTTTGCTTCCCTCGTCTAAAATAAACGTCGCATTAGTTTTACTCTTCTACTGAGATCATTTACCTGAGAAAATATGATCAAGAAGTGACCTTTTTATAAAGAAGCCTTTATTCATGTGTAAACGTCAACCCCCCCAAATCTGAAAAGGCTAATAACATGAAATTCTATTATGTAATAATATAACAGGATACTATGGCTAAGGACCACTTACAGTTGATTCCGTTTAGAAACATAACCACTTACCATCCATTACAGTTACAGAGAGAGACTTGTATGTCAATTTGTCATAGCTGTTATACCTCAGACTTTAAAGATGCTGATAATGCAAATGAACCATTCAGCTGCTTGGTCCATACGCCATTCATAGGGCTTTTATAAACTCAGGGGAAAAAAGAAACGTCCCTTTTTCAGGACCCTGTCTTTCAAAGATAATTCATAAAAATCCAAATAACTTCACAGATCTTCATTGTAAAGGGTTTAAACACTGTTTCCCATGCTTGTTCAATGAACCCTGAACAATTAATGAACATGCACCTGTGGAAAGGTAATTAAGACACTAACCGCTTACAGACAGTAGGCAATTAAGGTCACAGTTATGAAAACTTAGGACACTAAAGAGGCCTTTCTACAGACTCTGGAAAAACACCAAAAGATAGATGCCCAGGGTCACTGCTCATCTGCGTGAATGTGCCTTAGGCATGCTGCAAGGAAGCATGAGGACTGCAGATGTGGCCAGGGCAATAAATTGCAATGTCCGTACTGTGAGACGCCTAAGACAGCGCTACAGGAAGACGGACAGCTGATCGATGGACAGCTGATCGATGGACAGCTGATCGTTCTCGCAGTGGCATACCACATGTAACAACACCTGCACAGGATCGGTACAGCCGAACATCACACCTGCGGGACAGGTACAGGATGCCAACAACTGCCGAGTTACACCAGGAACGCACAATCCCTCCATCAGTGCTCGGACTGTCCGCAATAGGCTGATAGGCTGGACTGATGGGTTGTAGGCCTGTTGTAAGGCAGGTCCTCACCAGACCTCACCAGCAACAACGTCGCCTATGGGCACAAACCCACCGTCGCTGGACCAGAAAAGACAGGCCAAAAGTGCTCTTCACTGATGAGTCGCGGTTTTGTCTCACCAGGGGTGATGGTCAGATTCACGTTTATCGTTGAAGGAATGAGCGTTACACCGAGGCCTGTACTCTGGAGCGGGATCAATTTGGAGGTGGATGGTCCGTCATGGTCTGGGGCGGTATGTCACAGCATCATCGGACTGAGCTTGTTGTCATTGCAGGCAATCTCAAAGCTGTGTGTTACAGGGAAGACATCCTCCTCCCTCATGTGGTACCCTTCCTGCAGGCTCATCCAGGCTCAACCCTCCAGCATGACAATGCCACCAGCCCATAACTAGCTCGTTCTTGCGTGATTTCCTGCAAGACAGGAATGTCAGTGTTCTGCCATGGCCAGCGAAGAGCCCGGATCTCAATCCATTGACCACGTCGGGACCTGTTGGATCGGGGTGAGGGCTGGGACTTCCCCCCAGAAATGTCCGGGAACTTGCAGGTTGGTGAAGAGTGTAACATCTCACAGCAAGAACTGGCAAGTCGGGTGCAGTCCATGAGGAGGAGATGCACTGCAGTACTTAATGCCTGTTGGCCACACCAGATACTGACTGTTACTTTTGATTTTGACCCCCCCCCCCCTTTGTTCAGGGACACATTCAATTTCTGTTAGTCACATGTCTGTGGAACTTGTTCAGTTTATGTCTCAGTTGTTGAATCTTATGTTCATACAATATATTACACATGTTAAGTTTGCTGAAAATAAACGCAGTTGACAGTGAGAGGACGTTTCTTTTTTTGCTGAGTTTATATCACAATTTAGACCTTTTAAGCAACCAAAGGACACGGCAAAGGGCAAGCATTGTTTTATGGTTATGTAGCAGACCCAGTCATTCCCCTTAGCCACACCCGGTTGTTCACTACTCTGTGCAGATGATGAGTGAGTGGGTGGGTGGGTGGGTGGGTAAGGGAGGGAGAGAGAACACAGCAGTAGGCCGTGTCGGGCTCCCGGCTCCTTTGTTTTCTCCACAGGATTTGGAAAAGGTGACAGCATGCTGTTAGCGGCAAGTACTGTAACGAGCGCAGGGGTGTTGGTGTGTTCAACAAAGACGTGTGGTGGGAAGGGGCAGAGGGTGGGGAGGCAGGAAAACACAACTGTAAAAGCCTCTTTTGAGGAACAATGAAGTAATGGAGAGAGAGAGGTGGTGTTGGGAGAACTCTGTGAGAAGGGGAAACCAAAAGGGGTTCCTCTCCCTGTCAGAGAGAACTCCCTCCCTGTGTTAAGAAGAACGTTGGCACTGTTCCATCGTTTCTTGAAACGCTTTCCCCATAGAAATAGAACCTATAGAACGGTTCATCATGGCATCATTAACTTATATGGGGAAGTCCATTCTAGTAATTCTATTTCTCTGGCTTTCCCCTTGCTGTTGGAGCCCCACCCACCCTCAGTCGGTGTCATCAACTTATTGTTGCGAGTTCGAATAGTAGAGTAGACAAGGTGCAATTTCAACATTTGATGGTGCATCAGAAGTTTTTCTCTTATGTCAGTTACTGATAGTCAATCAATTAGCCCATGTCAGCTAAAATGTTTTAGATTGCTAAATTAGTTTTGCGGCCAGCTATCTGAAGTTGTTATCGTGGTCAAATGACCAGTCCGGTGCCCCCCATTGATTTTGTTAGTCAGTCTCATGGATGTGGGTATGCAGACCCGCAAGCAACTGCGGCCCCTCGTGATGAGTTCAGATTTGTGGCCCCCACCCCCTCAGTTTCCCATCCCTGGATTACATGGCCAGATAACAGGTTTCTCACTAACTGGGAAAAATGGGGTTCCTCATCTCCCTGTCAGAGAGAGAACTCCTTCCCTGTGTCAAAAAGAATGTTGGCACTGTTCCATCATTTCTTGAAATGTTTTCCCATAGAAATATAATCAGTAGAATGAATGGTCCACACATGGCATCATTAGGGAAAGGGGGATACCTAGACAGTTGTACCACTGAATACATTAAAATGAAATGGGTCTTCCGCATTTAACCCAACCRCTCTGAATCAGAGAGGTGCGGGGAGCTGCCTTAATCAACATCCACATCTTCGACTAACTGCCTTGCTCAGGGTCAGAACGACAGATTTTTACCTTGTCAGCTCGGGGATTCGATCCAGCAACCTTTCGGTTACTGGCCCAAGGCTCTAACCACTAGGCTACCTGCTACCCCATAATTATATTGCTATGGCTTTCCCCTGGCTGTTGGAGCGATTTAGATGCCCAGATAACAGGCTTCTTGCTAACGAGCCCAACGAACCCTGGGAGAGAGACTACTCTCAGCGCAGCACCGCCCTGAGACGGACCACTTTTTCCTCAGGAACTGCAGGTTCTTTGTTCCTCTGGCCGTGTGAAACGATAGCCCACCAAGACTCGGGTCACCCCTCTCCATACCATTCGTTATGATCTGAAAAGGCAGAACGTATTCCAGATCAGCCCTCCTACTCTGGGGCTGTGAATACGGGCCTACGACTTGAAGGGGGGATGGTGGAGGAGAGAAAGGAGATGGAGGGGTGGTGTTGACGACCACAAACTACATAAAGCCCCTCGGAGGGATACAGTGTGAATGAAGTGTGAGTTAAAGAGGCTGGTGTGAAAGCTTGAGTCATCACCCTGTAAAGATTACAGATGTTGCATCTTAATTTGAGCCAGTTTGCTACAGCAGGAAAATAAACCTGCAGCAACAGGGAATGTGGATTTTAATTAATGGACATTTTTGCAAGGGTTGATACATCTTTCGTAAGGGAAAATCAAGTCTTAAATTTCAAAATGGAAATTCCGAACTTCAGAAGTCTTTTTAAACTTCAAATATACTGCATTGCAGGAACGTTCTCCTGCAACAGGATGATCACGTTAGTTATTCTAGCTGGAACAACTCACCCGCCATTAAGTCATAAAACAAAACAACATGAAATGTTGTAATTAGGTGTTGGTGTGCGGAGTCTCCTCGAGCCGAGGCAATTCATTAGCATTAAAGTCTGAAGGGCTCTACGCAGTCTATGCGAATGGAGCCGGATAGAGGTCCGTTTGCCTCGCTCTTTAGGAAGTTCTACGTATGTTTGTGCGGCTGCATTCATGGAAGGCAAATGGACCTCCGTCTGCTCCGTTTTGCATAGACTGTGTAGAGCCCTTAACGACCAGGGTTGCGGCACAATTGGCACCGTATTCCCTACAGTGCACTACTTCTAACCAGAGCCCTATGGGACCTAGTCAAAAGTAGTGCACTAATGTAGGGAGCAAGGTGCCATTTGTGAAAACTATTGGGGCTACTTCACTGTCATCTCTTCTGCCATCTCTCGTTATAGCTCCCTGTTGCATAAAGGTGAAGGAGGGATGAGGGAGAAGAATGAGGGAGAAGAATGAGGGAGAAGAATGAGGGAGAAGAATGAGGGAGAAGAATGAGGGAGAAGAATGAGGGAGAAGAATGAGGGAGAAGAATGAGGGGGGAGCAGGGTAGGGTACCGTGTGAAGCAGGGAGTTGTTTTTGGAACGTTGGGGGGAGTACAGTGATGGCGATGGATAAGGAATGGAACCGTTTCCTGGCACCACACGTTCCTCTCCAGTCTCCTCTCCTCCTCCGCTACACATGCGTGTTCTGTCTGTTTCCTCTGTCTCTCTGTCTCTCTCTCTGTGTGTGTGTGTGTGTTTTTGTCCTCTGTGATACAGGCCGTCTTGTCCACAGCTGCCTCACCTAGCCCTTAATTAGGAGGAGGAGCACCCCTCTCCATCCCCTGAGCCAAGGCCCTACTGTGTCAATAACGCAACAACAACACATGCAGCTGCTCTGTGGTGTGTGTGTGGCAATGAACATTTGTGTGTGGACCCGTGTGTGTGCTGGCATAATCATCGGTGCGTTCCCTGCCTCGTTGATGCGTCCAGAGCGTGGTGACAGATCTGTGTGGTACTGTATAGTGACTCTACTGTTTAGTGAGCCATGGATCTAGGTAACATTCGCGATCTGGTGCGTAAAACTCAAGTCTCCATCGTAGAAAACAGGTTTCTGGGCAAACGCATTGACAAGCTGAAGGATGTAAGTTAAGTGTTTTGAATGCACGTTTTATTTTTAGACTGGGGATTTTAGCTTGGGTGGGGCCTTTAAAGACTTTGGTTGAAGTGTTAACTTTTTTCTTTCGGGGTTTGGTTTTCCTCCGCTTCTAGTTGTAGCTTGCATAGGCTTACAAAATGAGTTATTTTCTAAGGAGGGCTCTTTGGTGTGGAACGCTGCAAAACTCCAGTTTCTACAATCACTTTCTGTCTGTGTATGTTATTGAATGTGGGGGGGAGAAGGCTCTTGCGCCAACTATTCTTTGTCATATTTTTGAACGGAAATGGGTACCTTTTTTGTGAAGCGTCATAGTGTGTGTCTTGAGGTACGTAGCTAGATTGAGGTACGTAGCTAGATTGAGGTACGTAGCTAGATTGAGGTACGTAGCTAGATTGAGGTACGTAGCTAGATTGAGGTACGTAGCTAGATTCCGGGGCTGTTCTGAGCGCTTGTCAAGCATAAATGAGCACATTGAGAGATGCTCACGCGCAATGTTGATTTCAATTTAACCAGGGTCTGCTTAGAATGTCTCTTTGCCATACCAATTTATATAATTGCTTCCTATTGCTAACCTCCTTKTCCCTCTCCCCTCCCTCCAGGCTGTGGGGAGTGACGGGGTGCGGATCACCATGGAGAGTGCCCTGACGGCCAGGGACCGGGTGGGTGTACAGGACTTTGTCCTGCTGGAGAACCACACCAGCGAGGCGGCCTTCATCGAGAACCTCCGCAAGCGCTTCAAGGAGAACCTCATCTATGTAAGGCGCCTACCCAGTTACTCTCACCTTCTGGGTCAACGCTTGTTTTTTTGTGTTCCGTTGCATAACATGTTGCTGACCTAATGAATTTGTGCCTGCTGAAAGAAATCAAAAATGGTGTACGTGTAGATGCAGCCCAGCGTTTCCCCCACTGTGTTGTCACCTCAGACACCATGAAGTCTCTCCCGGTCTCTCTCAGACGTACATCGGCTCAGTCCTGGTGTCGGTGAACCCCTACAAGGATCTGGAGATCTACACCAAGAACCACATGGAGCGTTACCGAGGCGTCAACTTCTACGAGGTCTCTCCCCACATGTGAGTAACCTGAACCCGGGTATCCCAACCCACCATCTCTCCCCCTTCTCCTCCTCTCCCATCCCAGTTGACTGAGTCATGGACTAACGGTTATGGAACGGAGGGTTTTCAGAGTGTCTGCTCAGCATACGTTATGTTGAGCCTGTTTGTTTTGAGTTGTTGGGCGAAGAGGGATTTCCTGMCCGGTTCCTCTGACTCTCTGACCACGGACGAACAATGGACTGTATTATTGGAGAGTCCTCCATGCGCTCAACGTTCCCGGCTTCGCTGCTCCTCGACTCTGTGTTTTTTCCCGTTCTACTCAACCATGTAGCCAAATGTTTTCTGTCTGTCTGAGGGGGGGGGGTGTGTGTTTTGGGAAGAGAGGGAATACGGAGGAGGGACAGAGATGAATTGGCGACTGGGTGAAGGGAGGAGGGCTGGGGGGATGGTGCAAGGTGGTACCAGAGGGGCGTTCCTCCTAGGAGGAGATTTTCCTGCCCCAGGCCTGACCCCCCCCCCCCCCCCCACCACCCTCTCCCGGGGCTTTCAGGTGGTGACTGATAGGGCTCTTATCGAGGGGTTGGCGCTAACGTTATCTCAATTCTATGTTTCAAGGGAAGGGGAAAGGGGGATACCTAGTCAGTTGCACAACTGAATGCACTCAACCTAAATGTGTCTCCCACATTTAACCCCACCCCTCTGAATCCACACCCATGTCATGTGGCAAAACAGGCTGAATAAACATGGAGCCTGGTGAAAATGAGTCATCAAAACAGGACCGTCATATCTCACTTACTGTGTGACCACCACACCTACCGAATGGGATCTTATTTCAAAGGGTAGAATCATCTTTATTCACCAGGTACATTTGCATGGACCAGGAATTTGACCTGGTGAAATGGTGCGGACAATAAAAACAATATATAGACAAAATAATTAAAAACGAATCCAAACCTTTTGTATCTGCGCAGTTCTTCCTCCTCTACAGTACTTCACTGACTCATGCTCTCTCTCTCTTCCCTCCTTRCAGCTACGCAGTGTCTGACAACTCCTACCGGTCCATGCGGACGGAGCGTAAGGACCAGTGCATCCTCATCTCGGGGGAGAGCGGTGCCGGCAAGACGGAGGCCTCAAAGAAGATCCTGCAGTACTACGCCGTGACCTGTCCCGCCAGCAACCAGGTGGAGACGGTCAAGGACCGCCTGCTGCAGTCCAACCCTGTCCTAGAGGTGAACGCCGGGGGGATTCCACGTCATCCGTTATCCGTTGCATGTGCCTGGCTTGGTCCAGTCTAAAACAAGATGTCATATTTCTGTGTGTGTATCTGTGGCCTCTCCTGGAGTGTGAGCGGGGGTCTCTACTCATGTAGTGTACTGTGTTGAGCTGTGGTGTGTTGGCTGGGCTAGTGGCGTACAGACCAATGGGGAGCAGGTGTGTTACGATCACAGCAGAGCAGTACAGACAGACAGACAGACGGGGAGAAGGTGTGTTAGGATCACAGTAGATCTGGTACAGACAGACAGATGGGGAGAAGATGTGTTAGGATCACAGCAGAACAGAGCGATCCAGACTGACTGCCTGCCCTGTAATCTAGCCCCGTGTCTCAGCCACAGCACAACACACCTGACTGTCTGACCTCACTTTAACACATCTGTCTACCTCCTCCCCTCCCATTTCACCCTCTCCGTCCTCTCTCCTGTCTCCCACTCTTTTCTCTCTTCTTTCTTTGTGGACCCCCCCCTCTTTTATCCTCTGCCTCCCTCCTCTCTGCCTCCCTCCTCTCTGCCTCCCTCCTCTCTGCATCCCTCCTCTCTGCCTCCCTATGTGTGTGATCCCAGGCTTTTGGAAACGCCAAAACGTTGCGCAACGACAACTCCAGCCGCTTCGGCAAATACATGGACATCCAGTTTGACTTCAAGGTGAGTGGTCACAAACACAGACGCACACACAATGACAGAGTATGTTCCGGTAAGGTGGATACCAGTATATAACCACTGCCAGTCCTTCCATATTAACTTGTACAATATGTTTATTTTTCCACTCCTACGTTACTGTACTGTCCATGGGGCGCGTTCGTTTCCTGGGGGCGTGTACACCTGCATGTGGCCCTGTGTCTGTCTCAGTATCCTTGCATCACCACCCTCTCCTCCTCTTCCTCCCCCTTTCCCCGGTTCCCTCTCTCCCGCCGGCAGGGTGCACCGGTGGGGGGCCACATCCTCAACTACCTGCTGGAGAAGTCACGGGTGGTGCACCAAAACCACGGCGAGAGGAACTTCCACATCTTCTACCAGCTGATTGAGGGGGGTGAAGAGGATCTGCTGCGGCGCCTGGGCCTGGAGAGGAACCCCCAACAGTACCAGTACCTCGTCAAGGTGGGACGCAGCAGAGTTTCACTCTATGGTTGGGTCTGGAATGGGACACGGTTCCCTTTTGGACCAGAGTCTGTCCAGCTGTTTGGGGCTCAGGTCAAAAGTCATGCAATCGTGTGGGATTTGAGATTTATCCCCAAGCCTCTCCTTTAGGGCAGGAAGAGGTGTGTCTGTGGCTGCAGTTATCCCTGCCTTCTCTCTCGCTCTCTCGTTCGCGTTCTCTCTCTCTCGTTCTCTCTCTCTCGTTCTCTCTCTCTCGTTCTCTCTCTCTCGTTCTCTCTCTCTCTCGTTCTCTCTCTCTCTCTTCTCTTCTCTCTCTCGTTCTCGTCTCCTCTCGTTTCTCTCTCTCTCGTCTCTCTCTCTCTCGTTCTCTCTCTCTCTCGTTCTCTCTCGCTCTCTCTCTCATCCATCCATCGCTCTCTCACTGACGTTCTCTCTCGTGTTGTCTCTAGCCCAGTGGGAGTCTGCTTAATGGACCCAGTGTGTTATTAGTGTTGCTATAGAGACACTCTCAGGTGAAGGAGATGACTATCCCTACTTACTCCCCCACTGAGACCTACAAGACTTCTGCAAAAACACACACACACACGTCCGCACCTAATTTAGTCAGCCAATGAACGTGTGTGTGAGTGTTCAGTATGTGATGTGCACATGTGTGTCTGTGTTCGCTGAATCTACAATTTAGTACGCATACGTGTACAGCCTGTAGAGATAAACCATGCGAAACATGAAACTGCCCGTCTCAAAATACATCTGGAAATCTCTTCACCTTCACCTTGGGGGATGTTTTGTTTTAACTTCACACCTTTCTTTTGTACTTGTCTTACTAACACGAGCGTCTGTCTTCTGTTTCTAACACCGATTCAGCGGTTGGCTGCTTTGTTGAGGGAAGTTTTTACTTGCGATGTAGCAATGTGGTGTTTTTGGGTTTCTCAGGGGAACTGTCCCAAGGTGAGCTCCATCAACGACCGCAGTGACTGGAAGGTGGTGAGGAAGGCTCTGTCTGTCATCGGCTTCAACGAGGACGAGGTGGAGGTAAGAACCTGTTATTGCCACCGTGACGTCAGCCACTGAGGTAGTGTGTCGTCGGTTACCTCGAATACTACTACTGAGTACTTATTCCGTTTGACTGTCTGACCAATCACGTCTGTGCTTTGGGTTCCACCCTCTGTTTTGCTACTGTAGTTGTTCAGTGGCATGCTGTATGCCCCTTTTTGTGCTGCGGTCTTGTGCATATAGTCCGGTTGTGTGACTGTCTATATTGACCAATAAAGTGATCTTATCTTACAGGGGGTGAAGAGAGGGTGTGGGTGTGATGAGAGAGCTGATTTGTGCTTTGTGGGAGTGTCTCTTGCATTTTCATGACTGTAGTCTGGGCTTGTGGCCAGAGCTCAGTGTGTATCAGTTTAGAAAGGGGAGAGAGCAGGTGGTTATCTATTGTATACAGTACTTACACACACACACACACACACAAGGCCAACTTCACTATATGCTTGCATGTGGGGGGAGGATGGTTGGCCCCCTTTTAGTTAAATTATATTTCATAAAGCCTAATTTAATTCTTTCAGACATCAAGATAGCGTTGTCTTTTAGCACATCGCAATAAAATGTGTGTAATCTTATCATGTCTAATCTTCACATGGCTTCTCTCTCTCTCTCCTCTCGTCTCTCCCTAGGAGCTGTTAAACATTATTGCCAGTGTTCTTCACTTGGGCAACATTCAGTATGGAGGAGAGGACAGCGGCAATGCCTACATCACTACAGACACACAGATCAAATACCTGGCGAGGGTATGACCTCTCCCCCCCTTACTACGGTGTACCCACGGAAACACTACTCGTACTACACTCAGTCAATCGTGTACCGTGTCAATACTCAGTCATAACACATTACTCTCTTCCTAGCTCCGCACTTTCACTACTCATTGTCTCAGTAGGATGGATAACATTGACGCTGGTTTTGAATGAATTTGGATGTGTGTTGATGTTTGTTGTTGTTGACGTTTTGCAGTTACTGGGTGTGGATGGCTTGGTCCTGAAAGAGGCGCTAACGCACAAAACGATCATCGCCAAAGGGGAAGAGGTAGGCTGGAACCTTCCCTACGTGCTCTTTATATTACGCTCTGTGAGAAATGTTCTATAGTCAACATAGAARGGCTCCTCGGTACCTCGGCAGGTGAGGAATTGTGGAAGGACTGTTTCCATTGTTCTCTGTGTGTGTCCGTGTCTGATCTGTGTGTGCGTCCTCCAGCTGAAGAGCCCTCTGAACCTGGAGCAGGCGGCGTCGGCCCGGGACGCCCTGTCTAAGGCCGTGTACGGCCGCACCTTCACCTGGCTCGTCAACAAGATCAACGTCTCCCTGGCTTACAAGGTAACACACAAACACACACACACACACGTGAACTAACGCCCCGTTCACCTCTGACCCCCTCCCCTCCGTTGGCATGATATCCCTATATCTACCACAGTCTTCTGCCTCTCCTGTKAGCCTGCACTTTTGACCTATTAGCTGGCCATTTCATAGACCGTGYCGGTAGGACTCCCCCTTGTGGATGTGTTGTAATACTACGTCAGAGCAGTAACGCTAATTCAACTGCACTGCGTTTCTGTACAGGCTATTGTCTGATGGGGATTAGGTCAGTGCATATTTGAGCTGTGAGGTACTCTCTAACCGTAATGCGTCTAGTCCATGTCTGTTGTGAGTTTGTCATTCAGCAGTGCTTATCATGCTGTATTTAGGTACGCATGTTAACAAATGATGAGTCTGTTGGCTTACACGGTTTACGAGAAGTTTACGAATGCTCCTACATGAAAGCTGTCATTTCTTCTTCTAGGATGAGACTTATAAGAACGCTTCAGTCATTGGCCTCCTGGATATCTATGGTTTTGAAGTCTTCCAGCACAACAGGTACCAGAGGAATATAGAACTCATTTTCCCATAATCCGTTGTATTTTCGACAGCGTTTACCATTTACTGTCATTTTACGGTTCATCTGTAATCGTGTGTACGTGTCGCAGTTTTGAGCAGTTCTGCATTAACTACTGTAACGAGAAGCTGCAGCAGCTCTTCATCGAGCTCACCCTCAAGTCCGAGCAGGATGAGTACGAAGCAGAGGGAATCACGGTGAGACTGCTCTCTCTTTCTCCTATCAGGCCATCTCGTTCTCCATCCCCTCTCAGCCCTCCGCCTCTGCTTCTATCCGTCTTGGAGGGACCTTCCCTTCCCTCTACTGCACTCCTCCATCTTTTCATTCTCCCTTTACCACTCCCCTCTACCTCTCTTCTGTCCCGTGCTATCCTTCCACCTTCTCCCTATCGGCTTTGTATGACTGTCTACACGGTGATTGGTTGCTCGCTCCACTACGGTTCAGGGCCCGTGTTGCCAAAGAATCTCAGAACAGGAGTGCTGCTGATCTAGGATCAGTTGAGGCTTTTAGATCATAATGACTGAGATTATATGAAAAAGGGGGGGCCTGATCATACATCCGCACTCTTACTGAGACGCTTTGTGAATACGGGCCCATGAGGGAGAGCGATTAATATCCAGTCACTCATTCGTCAAAGGGGACGTTATTGTACAACGTGTAATGTGGGCTGCATTTGTGATGATGATAATGTGGTGGTAAACCTGTTAATAAAGTGACAGTGAACTGTGTGCGGGAGCAAACAGCCATGAAGGTTTGTTTGACCGTATGCATAGAGTGGGTTCAGAATGTCCTCCTTGTCCCGGATTCTCAGCATTCTGTCAATGTTTTGTTTTACAACCGTTCAAACGGTTGTTCCCGTCTTCTAAACAAGCGATTAAAAGATGCCGTTGTGTTCCTTGCTGTCTCACAGTGGGAGCCTGTGCAGTACTTCAACAACAAGATCATCTGTGATCTTGTGGAGGAGAAGTTCAAAGGCATCATCTCCATTCTGGTGAGAATCCGTTTCAGTCTTTAATGTAACCCTGAGCTTTTCAAGTTGACCTTTCCCCTTTCTCTCGCCTCTTGGCCCCTCTGCGTCTGGTATGTCCTACTGTCACAGTCAACTGTCCATCTAATGTATTTCTCTCTCTTTCATTCTCTTTCTCTCTCTCTCTTTCATTTTCTCTCTTTCATTCTCTCTCTTTCATTTTCTCTCTGTCAGGATGAGGAGTGCCTGAGGCCAGGGGACGCCAGTGACCTCACCTTCCTGGAGAAGTTGGAGAATACTGTGGGAGGCCACGCCCACTTGACAACGTGAGTCTGCGCACATACGAGCGCACGCGTACAAACCTCCCTCTGCTAACAGAGCAACAGGAGATGTCGTGAGAGCTGGCTGTCAGTTGACTTTGTCAGGACACAGAAGCCCGTAGACAATACATGAATCAACAGAGTTGTAATGCTTGGTCTGCAGTAGTGCATAACTATTAAAAACAAAATATCTGTTGGGAACAAAATGCACACGAGTTAAAGGAGAACTCCTTCCATTAGTCCGTTGTAAGCATAAGTCGTGTTCATTAGGTACCAAATGGAAGAAAACAGGTTGAAACCGGGAGGGATTACATGAAAGTGTTTTAATAAGAAAAGCTTGTTTTTGTTTTCCGTTGCAAAATGTTTTGCTACGGGGTCTATGGTGTGCCCTGACGAATAGTCACTTGTTGTTGATGTGTTCCTCCTAGTCACAAGCTGGCCGACGGAAAGACCCGGAAGGTGATGGGCCGAGAGGAGTTCAGACTGCTGCACTACGCTGGAGAGGTCAACTACAATGTCAACGGTGTGTGTGTGGAGCAGCAGCAGTGTCAATTGTTAGGGGGAAGCGAGAGGGAGAAGACCAGAGGAAGGATGTTCTTGAAGTGGTCTGTCACTGTGTGTGTAATCATTCTTTCCCCCAACCTTACTTGGAGTGCATGTGATCTTACTCTCTCTCTCTCTTCCCCCTCTAGGCTTCCTGGACAAGAACAATGACCTCCTCTTCAGGAACTTGAAAGAGGTGAGAGGGAGAATTCAGGCCAAAAGGGGAAAGGATTTAGATGGTAGATGGATGATATGACTCTGAGATTGTGTTGTTACTTATGTCGACTCTCTCTGCCTCTGTCTTACACCGTGTGTGTGAGTTTGTAGAACAGTCTGGTAGTTCTAGTCGTAGTGAGTTGTACTCATTCTCTGTGCGTTGTCCATCCACAGGTCATGTGTATGTCTGATAATAAGATTCTGACCCAGTGCTTTGACCGGGCGGAGCTGAAGGACAGCAAGAGACCTGAGACGGTGAGAACAGCCATTACCCTGTAGTACCACTCAGAGGGCAAAGGTCATAGGTACGCCCATGGGCACGCACCAATACATGCATGTCTGCAATGTACCCCAAAGCATACACTGATGCACAATCACAGACTCATATATACATGTCCTGTCTCATACACACTTACAAACAGCCACTTATTTATATTCTGTGGATCTTCTTCCCGCCACACTGAAGGGTAGAGTGAGTGACAGGGGAATCTCTGCTCCCCGCTCACACACTCAGGAATGCCCTGACACTTGGTTGCCCTCCACACACACACACACACACACACACAGTGGAGGCCCATTGGTTGTGGGTCGCTGGTGTCGAGTCCGTTGACTGATTGTGTTCATTGTTGACGAGACGCGCTCTCTCTCTCTCCATCCCTACCCCCAACCCTGTCACTGCCCCCAACCCTGTCACGTCACACTGGGACCTGTGTTCTGTCCAGTCTCGGCCTCAGTCCAGCCAGCAGCCGTCCTTTCTGCTCCTCTCCTCTTCCTGCACCTCTCCTCTCTACATCCCTCGCTCAGTGCTCACTCTCGTTCTTTGTTTCTGTCTCTGCCTCCAGGCAGCGACCCAGTTCAAGACCAGCCTGGCGAAGTTAATGGAGATCCTGATGTCCAAGGAGCCGTCGTACGTGCGCTGCATCAAGCCCAACGATGCCAAGCAAGCAGGTAGGAAGGAACCGATGCATTGCTCGCACCGCGCTGTCAACAGGGTCGTATTCATTAGGGCACACCGGCGCAAAATGTTTCAAAACGTTCAACGGAAAACTAAAATGAGCTTTTCTGATTTGGTCATGGTAGTCCCTCCTTGTTCTAGTACATTTGCTTCCGTTTGGTGCCTAATGAATACAGTGTTTCACCTATATGCATTTAGCAGTGGCGCACCGCTGCATGAATACATGTTTGTTTATTTTTCGGAATGGTAAAACTCTTTCAGTGTAAACTTAAACGGCTAACACCAGGTATAAAATATGTATAAAATATGTCTTATTATATTTTTAAATAAGATCATCTCTGAGAACTAAAAGTCACCAAAATAAAAACTAGACAGCATCAAAAATTCTAAAAATGGCATGGCTTGGGGCCCTCATTTGATTTTGATATGTTTAAGTAATTCCGATCGCATAAGAACACGGCATAAGCCATTGCAGGAAATTAGCTTTGAAACTGCAATTTCTCTCTCAGCCCCATGACAAAATATGTAGAATTGCCGGGAAACTAACTTTAAAACTGTGAAATTGTCTCTCAGCCGTTAACTATGCCATCTGCTATCACACTTACTTAGGTTTTCTGTGCCAGTTCAATATWTTTTTTTWAATAATATCTTGTCTGTCTTGTATCTACGATTCTTAAATCTGACCTTGCGTTTTGATTGTTTTCAGTGACATRAARGGCAGCACTGTACTTCACACTGCGTTGCTCAGTATATCGAGCTGGRCTTTGTCAATAGATGGCCTTCTGTGTCTTTCCTACTGTTGCTCTTTCTCTCCTCACTCCTACCCTCCTTATTGTCCATTGTCTGCATTTCTGGGACTAAGTCGGAGCAATTGTGTTTTTATGGTTTGCTTGAATAAGCATCACGCGATGCTGCTAACAACTGTAACAACAAACCATTCAACAGAAGCAAAAAGGGAAAATGTCAATAAAAAGTATTGCAATCTCACCAGTTATGTACTACTGTAACTCAGGCTAATGTGGTTTCTCTCCCTCTCACCTCTATCTCTCTCTCAGGACGGTTCGACGAGGTTCTCATCAGGCATCAGGTGAAGTACCTGGGTCTGATGGAGAACCTGCGCGTGAGGAGAGCTGGCTTTGCCTACCGCCGCCACTATGAGACCTTCCTCCAGAGGTGACTATGGCTCGGAGCTAGTCCTGCCTGGCTCGGAGCTAGTCCTGCCTGGCTCGGAGCTAGTCCTGCCTGGCTCGGAGCTAGTCCTGCCTGGCTCGGAGCTAGTTCCCTGCCTGGCTCGGAGCTAGTCCTGCCTCTATCAGGCTTGAATGTKGTTCKCTGYCATTATAGGTTRATTCAATGGCAYATTKAWMAATTATGTTAGKAAATRAYTACACCTGRAAGTGATTYYRRAATCACCACAARTYTTCAAAGTTAGTGATATAACCTAAATGTAATATTTTGCATATAATATACCAGTGTGTGTTGTTTTGTCTGTCCCTGGCAGGTATAAGTCCCTGTGCCCGGAGACCTGGCCTAGCTGGCAGGGCAAGCTGGCAGACGGAGTCTCRACACTGGTCAAACACCTGGGTTACAAACCTGAGGAGTACAAYCTGGGCAGGTGAGACCCTTATCCAGTGACAACAGTCATGACGGTACACACACACACACACACACACACACACACACACACACACACACACACACGTGCTAATTCTAGTGACATGCATGTATCTCCCATTAGTTTATCTACATCCCATCTCCCTAACGAGTTTAGTGTCCACTCTGTGTTGATCTAATCCTGTAACTCTGCCTACTCTCAGGGAAAGGCAGAAGTTCATTATCTCGTCAGGGCTGAACTAAATCCCTCCCAGTGCTGAACACACTCTGAATGCCCCTGTGTGTTGTATAAAGGCACACTGCCAGCTTAGTGGCTCTCCGTTTGCTTTACAGATCCAAAATCTTCATCCGTTTTCCAAAGACCCTGTTCGCCACAGAGGACGCGCTGGAAACGAGGAAACACAGCCTTGGTGAGAGAGTCACGTATCACATGGTCTTAGTTGACGGCCGTCACCTGCTGTCTCTCCGGACTGTAGTATCCGAACCCTCTGAACATCTTTGTCTATCTCTTTCTCTCTTCAGCCAGCAAACTGCAGTCATCCTGGAAGGGATACAGCCAGAAGACCAAATACCGCAAACTCAGATCATCAGGTAGGAGGGCTACTCTTAACCTCTACGTCCGTGTCAGCAAGCATTTAGCTCTTCTATATGCACTGTGCATGTCTATTCGATTACATTTACATTTACATTTAAGTCATTTAGCAGACGCTCTTATCCAGAGCGATTACTCTTGTCTTGTTCAGTTGGATGTTGTACTAAGCCTTTCAGAGTAGGAGTGCAGGCTTCAGATCAGTTTTCATCACAATGAATAAGATTGCATGGACAGACGGGACCTGATCCTAGATCAGCACTGCTACTGTGAGACGCTTGATACAGACGGGCCCAGGTCTTGATTCTCTCGTCGCTGGATCTCAATGAACTCGGGTTAAATAATAAGTCAATTCATAAATTGTGTGTCCCTCTCCAGCGGTGGTGGTCCAGGCGTGGTGGAGGGGCATCCTGGCCTGTAGGAGGGCACAGCGCAAGAGGCAGGCCGCCAACACCATCCGCAGGTGGGTCTCTATTGGGCACGAGTTTAACTTACAGTGGGGAGAACAAGTATTTGATACACTGCCAATTTTGCAGGTTTTCCTACTTACAAAGCATGTAGAGGTCTGTAATTTTTATCATAGGTACACTTCAACTGTGAGAGACGGAATCTAAACAAAAATCCAGAAAATCACATTGTTTGATTTTTAAGTAAATTATGCATTTTATTGCAGACATAAGTATTTGATACATCAGAAAAGCAGAACTTAATATTTGGTACAAGAAACCTTTGTTTGCAATTACAGAGATCATACGTTTCCTGTAGTTCTTGACCAGGTTTGCACACACTGCAGCAGGGATTTTGTCCCACTCCTCCATACAGACCTTCTCTAGATCCTTCAGGTTTCGGGGCTGTCGCTGGGCAATACGGACTTTCAGCTCCCTCCAAAGATTTTCTATTGGTTCAGGTCTGGAGACTGGCTAGGCCACTCCAGGACCTTGAGATGCTTCTCACGGAGCCACTCTTTAGTTGCCCTGGCTGTGTGTTTCGGGTCGTTGTCATGCTGGAAGACCCAGCCACGACCCATCTTCAATGCTCTTACTGAGGAAGGAGTTGTTGGCCAAGACCTCGCGATACATGGCCCCATCCATCCTCCCCTCAATACGGTGCAGTCGTCCTGTCCCTTTGCAGAAAAGCATCCCCAAAGAATGATGTTTCCACCTCCATGCTTCACAGTTGGGATGGTGTTCTTGGGTTGTACTCATCCTTCTTCTTCCTCCAAACACGGCGATGGAGTTTAGACCAAAAAGCTCTATTTTTGAATCATCAGACCACATGACCTTCTCCCATTCCTCCTCTGGATCATCCAGATGGTCATTGGCAAACTTCAGACGGGCCTGGACATGCGCTGGCTTGAGCAGGGGACCTTGCGTGCGCTGCAGGATTTTAATCCATGACGGCGTAGTGTGTTACTAATGGTTTCTTTGAGACTGTGGTCCCAGCTCTCTTCAGGTCATTGACCAGGTCCTGCCGTGTAGTTCTGGGCTGATCCCTCACCTTCCTCATGATCAATGATGCCCCACGAGTGAGATCTTGCATGGAGCCCCAGACCGAGGGTGATTGACCGTCATCTTGAACTTCTTCCATTTTCTAATAATTGCGCCAACAGTTGTTGCCTTCTCACCAAGCTGCTTGCCTATTGTCCTGTAGCCCATCCCAGCCTGTGCAGGTCTACATTTTTAGCCCTGATGTCCTTACACAGCTCTCTGGTCTTGGCCATTGTGGAGAGGTTGGAGTCTGTTTGATTGAGTGTGTGGACAGGTGTCTTTTTAACAGGTAACGAGTTCAAACAGGTGCAGTTAATACAGGTAATGAGTGGAGAACAGGAGGGCTTCTTAAAGAAAAACTAACAGGTCTGTGAGAGCCGGAATTCTTACTGGTTGGTAGGTGATCAAATACTTATGTCATGCAATAAAATGCAATTAATTACTAAAAATCATACAATGTGATTTTCTTGATTTTTGTTTTAGATTCTGTCTCTCACAGTTGAAGTGTACCTATGATAAAAATGACAGACCTCTACATGCTTTGTAAGTAGGAAACCTGCAAAATCGGCAGTGTATCAAATACTTGTTCTCCCCACTGTAACTAGGAGGTGAAAGAAAGTTCATGAATATTCATTAGCTTGTGACACTGCTCTCGGCTCAATGGCTCCCTTGGATTACTGACACGAGTTCTACTCATATGGAGAAACTTTAAGTATTTACCCAGACGACATCCACACGTGTTTTGGGCCACTGTGATGTTTGCGGTGTTGTGTTGATGTGTAGAAGTTCTTATCAATTTGTTGACGAATGTGTGCAGGAGTGTTTACAAAGCTCTCTGTCTGTGTCTTCTCAGGTTCATCAAGGGCTTCATCTACCGCCATAATGAGCGCTGTCCTGAGAATGAGTACTTCCTGGATTATGTGCGCTACTCCTTCCTGATGAAGCTGCGCAGGAACCTCCCCAAGTCAGTCCTGGACAAAAGCTGGCCCACGCCACCGACCGCCCTCATCGAGGTAACGCAACATTACACGAGACACAGAACTAGTCAGTAAACAGTCTCAATCACATTTAAATGTACTATGATGTAGGTCAGGGGTTCCCAGACTTTTTTCACTCAGGCCCCCCCCCGTCCAGCATTGGGAACATTGCGCGCCCACCACCCTGTTTCTCTG